>NW_019416666.1:47780-249903 GCF_000390285.2 Anoplophora glabripennis
ACAGTTGAAGTATGAGGATTTTCAACAAGTTCTAATGCAATGTCTAATTTCTTTTCTTCATTCAAAGCACGTGCCCGTCCAGTTTTGGGCAAAGTCTGTACTGTACCGTGTTCCTCAAATTTGTGAAATATTTTACTAACTGTCCCTTGCGAGATTTGGTTTTCGGGATATTTCGCATTAAATAAATCGCGCACTTCAGCCTGACTTCTTATTTTGTCTCCACATCCAAGCAATATCAAGATTTCGATGCGTTGCCTTTCCGACAATACCATTGCAATTCAGTAAATAAATTGATTTTGACACAATAGTAACGATTCGAAGTCCAATTTACAACTAAAGCGAAAAATTAACCAGAAAGCCTGGCAAGTAAGAGGTGCCAAAAAAACGCCAACATAAAAAATATATCTCTTTTGCGTTAGCAGCGATAGGTACAGTTTCAAATTCTTTATTTTATTCTGTGCAAATTCATGGAGGATAAATACTGAAGATAATTAAATTTTATTTCACTTGTTAAGTAGGTGTTTTATGCAACCCTAAAAACCTTGCTATTGAAAAAATAAAACCTGTTTATTTGGTATGGGTGGATTCGGTTTTCTATAAGCTTTTCAAGGAGCCCCCTCATGCCTTATGTTTCCATTTGAAAAAAAAGTAGGGATAGCTGGGGGTTAGGGGGTTGAAGAAAAATTAATTATTATATAACCGAAAGATGGGAAAAAATCAAAATCAGTTAACGTGTTTCGGCGTTTAAAAAAAAAAACTCATTCAAAAGATATGAATTTTATTCCGTACTTTTGGCCATCCCTGTAGATATACATCTTCGACTAGTTTACAAAATCGACGATGCCCAAAACGATCAATATTAACACAAATGATTTTTACTCTTGAAAAGGCCCGCAATCCACTAAGAAATGATTTTGTAAAACACAAATTATCCGTATCCGATTCGGACCTCACTGATGCACACCCTGCGGAGCCAGCGTCGAGTGGGTTCGAACGTCAGCCTGGTTCAAAGTCCTACAATTTTTTATAAAAATTGAAACTGAGTGAAAAATTTATCCTAAAAAAATGTTACAAGCTCAACGAACCCATTGCTTATAAAGCACACCCAGGCCCGTTCAGGTGACTAATCACTATGAGGGTGTATGATATCCTTAACATGCTAAGAGATAATGAAGATCGGCTAAGAACCAATCACAATTCACGACACTAAAGTCAAAATATACCATGTAAATGAAAGTTTGTTTCTTTTGCAAAATAGATATTTCTACATACTACAACTGAAATCATTACTTTTTTTTCTTAAATATGAGTAAGTAGATATAATTTTAGAGAAAAATTGTAACATAGACCGACAATACATATTCATTCGTAAATGTAAACTGGAATTCACATAAAGATTTGAAATCAATACAAAACCATTTTTCAATTTATCTTTTGTTTTAGAAAAATTAACGAAATTTTGTAAAAAAGATTCACGCAAGAAGTAATTTTGATAGAAAACACAGTTTTTTAATTAGAAATTGTTAATTTTTTATAGAATCATAACGTATATTATATAGGATTATGTATGAAATAGCATATCGAGTAAATGGCATCCAAGGCCTTGCTGGCACATACGCACTCTTTTGTCGAAAAACTTAACCTTCAAAAATCCCCATATAAAGAAGTCCAACGCATTATCTAGGCGGCCAATTCTGATCACCAAAATGGAAAATTACGCTACCAAGAAATGACTCATGCAGTAATTGAACTGTTTCTCGGGGCGTATGGCATGTGGCACCGTCTTGTTGAAACAAAATATCGTCTATATCTTGCAATTTAGACACAAAAAAACTGTTATTGACTGGCCAGCCGCATTTTCGAAGAAGAATACTCCGATGATGCCTCCAGCCAAAAATCCGCAACAAACAGTGACACGTTGTGGATGCATTTGCATTTGCATTCACTTGTTGATCAGTAGGCTTCAGTCCTTGAATCAATTGGACTTTATAAACATGAAGGCGCAAATCTTTGCGAGAATACGCTGTAGAAAGCTTCTCGAAATGTCCACTTCTTGAAAACGGCGACGGATTGATGTTCCCGGACTCTCAGCAACACTCTCACGAATTGCTTCGATGTCGTGTTGAACGACTTGTTGAAGGACGGCCAGAGTATTTAAGATCACTAATTGATCCAGTCTCCCTGAATTTTTTAATTAGTCTCTTCACACTAGATGAAGTTAAATCACTATTCCGACCATATTTTGTAGGAAAATTGAAAACCACAGCTGTCAAACCATCATTATTTTTTAAATATTACTGAACAATGAAAACACGTTCTTTCATGTGACGCTCCATTTTTAATAACCCTGAACTGTCAGCTGTCACGCTATAATTTTTTTCCGTTGGTAACAGTTTACCGCACAAAGGGCGCAAAATTCAAATCTTGCATAAATTTTTGAACACCCGATATAAGGTATAAACGACAATGCATATTAAAATATATTTATTTTAACTCATTGCTTTTAATGGATATTCACTAAGCCCATAAAAAATATGTGTGCACTTAACCGTAACTTTATTACTCCTACACTAGTTTTATATCCTGTTATCGTTACGAACACCAGCTTTACTCTAATGCACTTCCAATAAATACGGCGGCATTTGGCAGCAAACTAGGATAAAGAGGTCTGTGACTGACGACAATAACGACGATCCCTTTATTACATACATATCGAACACCACGTCCAGGTTCACCTTCTGGACTTACCTCAAGTGCCACTTTATGATTTATTTATCCAAAACTTCGCTGAAAGTTCGACGTCCCCCTAAATTATTTTTCACCCCGAACGAAACGGCAATGCCGAGCCTAAATTTTTCTACAATTCCTCAAAGGATATATATTTTATTTTCTTAGACAACCGAACTTGTCAGCTGTTGTGTTTTGAAGTGAGAAAGTTCTTATCCGGATAAATTCCAATAACATGTTCAAATTTTCTTGAGTCGGATCCAGACGGATTTTATAGCGGCCATTGTGTTTTTCACAATGGCTAATATCGTCGCAGGTTGAAGTCAAGAAAAACGTTGAACATTTCAACAAATGTGAAAGGATACTTTCGATAAATATAAAATATATGTGTCATTAAAGACTCCAATAACGTCTGGAAAAATAAGAGATAAATTTTTTTTTCTTGAAAATATCCTCCAACAATTCAAAGTTGTATGTACGTTCAGAAAAAGGTATTCATGTTTTCAGCTTGCTTCAGTAGTTTGTGGTCACTAGATACCCCGCTGCAAACGTTTTTCAATCTTTGCAAAGGAAGACAACACTCAAGGTGGTGCCAGATAATATTAAATAAGTTTCGTTCAAATCAAGCTAATATTAAAGTCAAACAGATGCGTTTCGTGTTAACCGGTGAAATAAGTTTGCTAGTAACTGATGAAGATACATCAATGTTAAAATAAGCATGTTCTTGTTTATTTCAATGTATTTATTGCATTTATAACACTAACGTTTTACCTATTTAATATTTATCATTTATAAAGTTTAATATTAAACAATATGTAAGGTTTATTTTATTTTTCGCTTATGTAATTTAAACTAATTACTTTCACACTTACAATTTAAATTTAAATGAATAATATTTACAGGTTAGTTTAATATTGGATAATAAATTTCTCATTTTTGCTGTATACAGGGTGTTAAAAAAAGAGTGTAAAATATTTCAGGAGGTAATAGTATGAACCAAAATAAGCAGAAAAGTCTTAATAAACATGAGTCCGCAAAGTAACGGTTGCGGAGATATGGACCACTATTCGTTTTTCAAATATTTTATTTTATTAGAAATATACCGACAAAGGATGCTTTTAACAAAAAAAAAAAAAGTTACAGATGTTCAAAGTGCCCTCCGTCCATTTCCAAGGAGGCACGACATTTTCCTCTCAACGATATTCGAACTCTTTCGAAAACACCCTCCTTGGTTTGGATTTCTTGACACTTTTGATTAATCCGTAGCTGCAGCTCTTCCAGGCTATTTACAGGAGTACCCATACACTAATGTCTTCAAATATCCCCAAACAAAGAAATCTAGAGGGTTCAGATCAGGCGATCTTGGAGGCTATAAAACAGGTCCGGCCCTTCCTACCCATCTATGTGGAAAAGTTTGGTGTAAATGCTCTCTAACGGCCATGGAAAAATGAGCTGGAGCACCATCATGCTGGAACCACATTTGTTGCCTCTGATTCAAAGGAATGTCTTCCAAAAACTCATACAGTGTGTTCTGCAGAAAGTTGAGGTAAGCAGCGCCTGTTAATCGGTTTGGTAAAACAACAGGACCTAGAAACCTGTCACCTACAATACCCATCCAAATGTTTAATGAAAAACGTGCCTGATGTCCAGATTCTATTAGAGCATGAGGATTTTCGTCGGCCCAAATATGCGTATTGTGAAAATTAAACACTCCATTTCTTGTGAACCCGGCCTCATCAGTAAAAAGAATGTTTGCAAGAAAACGAGGGTCTTCAGCATCATGACGTAGAAACCAGCGGCAAAAAACCAAACGTGCTTGATGATCATTTATTGGATTTAAGGCCTGTACTCGTTGCACATGGTATGGATAAAGCAGTTGCTCGTGAAGGATTCTCCAAACAAGAGGACCACTAATTCCTACCTCGGCTGATATTCTCCGCACACTCGTACCTGGATTCTGCTCTACCAGTGCTAGAATTTCTTCTTCTGCTCTAGGAGTGGATACCGACCTTGGTCTTCCGGATAAATGGCACTGTTTGCTCAAGGAACCGGTATCACGCAATCTTTGGTGAATTCTTCCAAACATGCGTTGTGAAGGAATCTGGCGATTTGGATAAGCGTCAACATAAAGACGTCGCGCTTCGGTGGCGTTCCCATTAGCACGACCATACATGAAATGCATGTCTGTTAATTCTGCGTTAGAGTAACCAGCCATAGCGAAAGAAAACTTGTGCACTGAGAACAACTGTCAAATACGTACTGTTTATTTCACTAAACATCAACCAACTATTATAAGAAAATACACAACGTTTTTGCAAAATAAAAAAAGGGGCTAAAAAACATAAAACATTCCATATCTCCGCAACCGTTACTTTGCGGACCCATGTTTATTGAGACTTTTCTGCTTATTTTGGTTCATACTATTACCTCCTTAAATATTTAACACCCTGTATAATAAATATGTATAATACGTTTGGAGGTAATAAAAAATTAAACCTACTTTCCAAATTAAAATGAAAAAGCTTCAGATAAGTTGAATATTTTGCAAAACTTTAACACTCTGTATCTCTAAAATCACCGTTTGATGTTTGATGTCTATGTAAACAGTGGAAGATGCAATCTACCTACCCAAAAAAAAATCGTTTAATGAAATGTTTTCTATTAAGATATTTTTCATTAAACGAAGGTATTAGTTATTTCTGTAGTTTTCTAGCTTCTCGTGAAGCTTTTTTAATTCTGAATTTCATTTTTATTATTTTCTTTGCTTTCAAAGCTTTTAAGGCAAATCAAGTCTACAAATCTTAAAAATCAACTTCAAGGACAAGTTATTAATTATTACTAACTAATAATATTGCAGGAAACAAATACTCTGCGGGCTATAGCTCCACCCAGCATTGAATTACATCCACAATATCTGGCAATCACGTCATCTCCTTCACATTAATTTATTATCATCTGAAAAAATAATCTGTCCAGATGTTATTTAAAAAAAACAGGAGTTTATCTTTGCCAGAGTGTAATACATATTAGAAAAATAAAAGAGATAATTTCTTGGAAACCTTACTTTAATTAAATTATACCAGATAAGGTTTTTTTTTATTAATTATATTTTGATAGATTATTGTTTTAGATAATAGGTACTTGCTAGATATTCTGAGTACAATTCAACGCTGGACGGAGCTGTAGCCTGTAGAGAAGTTGTTTCCTAGAACAGCATTAACTATTATTTATTTAATAGCTTGTCTTTGAAATTGTTTTGTTTTAACCTAAAAGTAATAAGACAATTCTCATAAATTAGAAAAAATCTAATGATGTCAAATAATGTTCTTTAATACCAAAAATACAGATATAAACTGCTTGCCTCAACTACACGGAAAAAAAAGTATTTGGATCAAATGAGCAGATAGTTTTAAATTGAATTATTTGGCGTAAATGTTATTTTATTCTATTCAAATGTATATACTTTCGTCAAACTATGTGAAATATTTGCTGTAATCTATATATTTTTTTAGAATTTATATTACATATTTGTAAATATATATAATTTAATTCAAATCTTTTATAGTTTTGAAATTTATTATCTCGAACTTTAGCTTCCTTAAAATATATACGTATATTTAAAATTTAGTATTAATGTAGGAATTATTCAAGTCAAATGTAGCATATTATTATAATCAAACTTATGTTTTCTTGAAAGAAAATTGTAGCAGGTCACAGAATGGCGTAGGTGGGAAGTAGTACGATAGATGGAGCCACTTACGCTATGTGTATACACATACACATCCTGTGAGTAACGAAACTAAAGCAGCTGGATCGTTCTAAAGACATAATGACCAGGACTAAGTCCCAAACCGACCTATGTCTGGTTGGTTAAACTTACAAATGATCCTGGCTGTTGTACTTAAGTGAGTTTGAAACAAAATATTTTTTATTACTGATACTGAGAAATATTTATATCCAAATATATTCTTAAAATAAGTATATACAATCATTTAACCAAATCTATTCCATTTTGTATTAAACAAACGATACATTAATATACAATACAAAGCATGTTTCTATAAAATCTATGTAGATCATAAAATTAAGAATAGAATTCGTTTAACCGTAACTATCAAATATTTATTTTAAATGCTGCCTATTTTTAAAATAAGATATTATTATATTAATTATTATATTATAGAAAAACTGGAAATGTACCGAAAGTTTAGAGTCGACTAACTTTTTTATTTTAAGAAATAGAGAAATCTTATTTTAATAAAATTCCATGGCAAAATTGATACATTTTGCCTAGTGTAAACAGATTTTTAAAGTATCGTATGTAATTTGCTGCGCAATCTACGCGGGCAAAAAAAATTGTCATCGAGGCAGGCTGTAGCTACAAAAAATTGCTTGTTTTATCATCTTTCATGCTATATACTACATATTGCCTTTATCTGTTATATGTATTACATTTTTTACAATTTTGATATAAAAAATGTAAACGTAGAAATTGTTATAGACACGTCAACTACAAAATATTGAATAAATATAACGTACTTTTAAGCAAAATACAATTTTCTTTTCACATTATTATAATATTGGTTTTTTACTTTAGAGAAAACTGAGCCTTCAACATTGTTCTTGCACAGACAAAGCAACTTACGCTAAATGTAGCACGATGTGAAAACAAATGTATTATCCCAGTAATGTCATCATTTAACAAATTGTTTAGTGTTACAGTTTATACATAACTGTTGGTTTGAAAATTGTTACACTTCACTGTGATTTGAAAAATCATAGTTTTGAATAATAATGATATTTTCACATATTGAGAAGTGTAATATGTTTGTATTGCACTATCAATGCAATTTCAGTTCTATACAAGCACTTGCGAATATAGAAAACCTTCGCTGATATAAATCTCTTAAGAAGGACAGGGCAATCAACTATTGTTAATAATAATTAATATGATAAATAACAAGTTATTTGTTATGTATGACATCCGCCTACTTTATTTTTACAAATTTTCGCAATTACGATTACCCATCTAACTATTTTACTAGAAAATTATCGGTTTTATCGAAAAATTACAAGAGGTAAAAAAGTTGCGCAATAAATCAGTGTTCCCAATAAATATTTTTAAATAAATAATTTGCCTCATATAAAAAATTTCTAATAAAATATTGCAATGGGTTGACTGTTTCACTCCTTTGTAAAATACGCCAATGATCGAAAAAATATTGTCTCATTATTAGTAGGATGCTCATACGTGCTTCGTGTCTCTAGCATTCCCCATGTTATAGAAAAAAATTAAAATGTGAATTTCAATCCCCTCCTTTAAGATGGTATATCGCTTCAGGGGTGCAACTTTCATATAAGGTATTTTTACTTCAATCCTCTTATTTTTGGCTCTACATTCACTGGTACCATTTTTGCTACTTCATTTAAAAACATTCTGTATTTATTTAAAATTTCCAGTTTACCTGGCGCATTCGCCATTTTCTGTAAATTATATTTTTTAATTTTTTATTAAATTTTTTCAAACTGAATTTATTAAATAATCTTAAAGTCAAAGTTTAACATTCCTGCACAATATTAACGATTAAATTATTTCATATTATTCTTATATTTTACTTTTCAGCATGCCTATTTAGATACAAGTTAAAACAATTTTCATTAGTGGGCTTCTCCTATTTCCTAAATAAATAGGCAAAATACACCTAAGCTATCATAGACACAACTTTTTGACAAACTAAAACACTAATTATATTCCAACATCTTGATCCTTTGAAGACGAAGCTAAGGGTCTGTTATATCTTCGTGAGAAAAGAGTACATTTTTAAACCTACATCTGCATAAATATAATTATTGACGCGTACTTTTACTTCTCTACTTTTTCCGTTTAGAATTTTTGTTTATACAAAAATAGTTTAATAAAAATAAACCTACACTGATTATTTTGGCGCAAATATTTATTTGATTAATTTTTTAATATTTTTCGTAGGTGGAAAAATACCAATAAAAGGAGAAAAACCTTAATTATACCACAGATAAGTACACTGTAATAGAATTTCACTCAGATTTCACTCGGTTTTACTCAATGTTGTATCAATTTGAAACTATTGCGTCAGAAATGAGTGAGTTTTACTCAAATCCGAGTTTCTGCTAACTTAAGTGAGTGACTTTTGTTCTGAGTATGTAAAACCAATTAAGAGTTGATTTTTTCTCTAATATGATTTAAATTTAACTATTATTGAGTCATTTTTTACTCAGACTTTGTTTCTAATTAACTAAATATTGAATAAATCACTCATAAATGTTTAATTAGGATATACAGTGTTGAAATTAATTAGATGCTATATAGCGTGTTCTACAAATGATGAACTTTCAAACTGTAAAAATAATATCTCAAATCTACATTTTTTTGATAGTATATATTAACCATTGAAGTAAAAAGATGAAAATCGGTATTTTAGAATAATGACTTATAATAACTAATATAATTAATTCACCTAACTTTTTAAGCAAAAAAGTTTTTAATAAATTACCAGTACATATTAAAAATATAAACAATTTAATCTAGTTCAAAAAACAATTAAAACTTTATCTTCTGGATAGATGCTTTTATAACTTGAGCGAATTTGTATGATCTCTGCCGATTCATTCGTTTATTTTTCGTTTTTTATTCTCCTCTTTTTTTTAACTTAGTCAGTTTTAATATCATTGTGACTATTCCTATACAATGTATGTTGTCAAAAGGAAAATAAATTTATTATTATTATTATTATTATTATTATAACTTTCTAGGTCTACTAATGTGTACAATTTACTGAGCTACTTCGGGGACTCAAGAGCAGAGCACCCTTGATAATTTCGGCCCTGAACAAATGTATATTTTGTCAATTTTAATTTAAATATCATTGTAATAAACTACTAAACAGTCATGGTGGTTTCAACACAGATTTGTTTTAGAGACAATAATTTAGGTCTCGATTGGTTCACTGATCAGATAAATAAATTGTCATAACCTATATTGTACGGTACAAATAGGTAATTATACATAACTATCCGTTTATTTAACCAAATATTAAACGAGACTTACATATTGTCTTTAATTATTGTAATTAAATCACTGCATTTAAATACAATTTTTTCTAGAATAACCAGATAAACCGATGCTTGTCCAACTGCAAAGCACAATATATGCCATACTGCCATCCACCACGCCACGGTCAGAAATAACCTAATGGGACGATGGGAACAAAGACAATGCATCTGGATATGAAAAAAGGGGTGAGATCACTCAGTGATAAGGACATTTACTCTGATTTAAGTACATGAAGAATTTATTCGGTGAAAAATGTGATGCTTTATTTCAGTCCGGCGTCGAAAATATTCACCAGCTTTTCCCGCTTTATCAGGATCTCGTATGTATACCGTCCCAGCAGGCAAACCTTTGTGCTGCATGTCTAACATTTATTAGCACCATTGATAAGGGTTCTACATGTTCCCGAAACATATTCAAACTAGAAACATACATTTTAACAACTACCGGTGAAATGTTTGAATAAGTTTTACGGTATTTACATTTTTTTGAAAGTCTGTATCGATTGATTGTTTGTCTACTAATGTTGTTTTCCACTAGAGTTGAATATATTTCTTGCAAAAATTAATGCACCGTTCGACAAAAATTTAAAACTCATAAGAAGAATATAGCTAAGCCCGGAAGTTACTTTTTTAATAGTAGCAAAAGAAAGGGATTTTTGAAAAATTAAATTAAATGCCAGTATAAAATAGCTTTGTAGCTGTTACAAATAAATATCATGTCTTAAATATGTTTTATTGGTTGGTTTCAATAGTATTTAAAATTTCTATGATTTTCCTTAGTAACAATACTGGTTTTCGTTTGGATAACTGGAATAATTATCAAATGCATTAATTTAATTTACATTATATGCTACAAAAATATCTATTTTAATCCACAAACAACTTAAATGAATGATACTTCATGTGAGATATTATAATGTCGATTATTTGAATTTTTGTATTTGGATTTGATAATCTTGTTTACAAAGCGTTTCATATCGTACGCAAAAAAAAAATCACATGAAGATAAAGAATAAAAAGTGTTCCACGTTAATTATTAATGGTTTAGAAGTTGCACAGTGTTGAATTAAAAAATATATATTTTTGGCAATACAGCTAAAACCAATAAAAATGTATTTTAATTTTGTAAACTGCAATGAGACCTTTAAACTACATCTTTTGATAAATATTTACTATTAAAAAATAATTCAGTGGCGTAGACATTGAAGATTTGTTTCAACCATTGACTTTTATGTCAATGAAAATAATTTGATTTGGATACAAACTTCAAAGGTAATAAATGGCGTGCGCTGTCAAGACAGTAAGCAAACTAGTTACAAGAATATTATTTACCATTATTTATTTAAAACCGTATTAAGATTGTAAAATAAATTAAACAAAACATCAAAAACGGACAAGAGTATCAACAAAATTATGTTTATGGAATTATATTTTTTAACTTTTATTCTTTCGGGGCAAGAACAAAACAAAATTTCAACTTCAACAACAGCTTCAACAGAATCCGTATAACTCAAAAATTACTCATTTTTTGCTTGAAATATTTACAAATTAAAAATATAGCATATTAAATTCATTTTCAAGGTACACAGTGAAAAAGTTGGACATCTCCCGTATCTATAATAATATTTTTATGCTTAAATTTTTATTAAAATGTTTAGTTTTCCTTTAGTCTAATAGCAAGTATAAATTTTTTTCAAGAGACGCGTTTTCGAAATATAGGGCGTTAAAAATTTTTTTAAAAATTCGAATTTTTTAAATAACTTCTAAATGAAGAAGGCTATTTAAGCCAAATTTGGCATGACACATCTTCTTATAAGATACCATTTTTCCATAGAAGTAGAAGTCCCGCAAACAATCAGTGGCGGAGTTGTGGGGACTCAGACTCATTAAATTATAAAAAAAAATTAATACGGCCCCATTGAAAATAAAAAATGTTGCTGTTTTTAGATAGAACAGTTTGTTATTGACAAAAAGTGTACATTCACTTTTTTCCTAACTCTTATAGTTTCATGGCAAAATTGATTTTTCGGAAGGGTGCTTCGGGATTCTGTCGATAAACTTTAGGATGACGTTCCTCATAATACAGGGTATCGGTGGCATATTTTTCTAAATAAAATAGTACGCCACTGCTTTATGGTAACAATCATGATATTTTCGGATTCGTCTTTCAATTTTCTACAAATTAGTACATTCTTATGTTTTTCTAAAAAAAGCCTGATTTTCAAGAAAAATATAAAAAACGAACTGAAAACACTTTTTTAAAGCTAAACACTAATCTTTTGGTTATTTATTCGAATCATCATTTTAATGATTTTATTTGAGTAAATGATCAAAAATACCTGGAAATGGTTCCACGACCTTCTAACTGCTCAGAATGTCTCCATCTACAGCCTACTATTTTATTTTTTTTTTAGGAAAATATGCCACCGAAGGGGTATCTCCGCCACTGGAGCATCTAAATTTTAGGAAAAGGTCTCCGATTTTGGACAATGTTTACATAAACACATGTGCCCAATTTCAAATTATTTCACTTACTAGTTTTAAAATTATTTTAAAAAATTAAAAATATTTATTTTTATGCATATAATATAGAACTAAATTATTAGGGATATCTCACATTCCTATTTTATCTTTACCGTAAATAACTAAACATATTTGGAATGCGAGTATACTATAATAAAATAAATTACAAAATTTCTTCTGAAAAGGAAACGTGGAAACCGACCTAGAAGCTGTTTATCCCTATGCTTGCAAACATGTATTGAAATATTTAAAAAATCAAAAAATTTTGCAATTCCATCAAACATATCACTCTGGTAGCAGAAGGTTCTTAAAGACTTTTACCACGGACGAGGGAATAAACTTATTAAAGTCTGTTATAAAAACGGTGAACTGCTTCCATAAAACTAAATGAAGCAACTGTAATATCCTCCATTGAAAGCTTAAAAACCATAAAAGGAAAATGAGGTTATAAATGAGTGCTGAATGGTTTGAAATTGAGGTGAAATAATTAGTTTGTAAAGACACGAACAGCAAAATCCGTATTATTCCGCGAAGGAAAGCGAAGATAGATAATGGAAATAGCTACCTGACAAAGATAACAATAAGAATTTAATTTATACCTTTAAATTGGATAGGTGGAAAAGCAATTTCCGGTACGAGGTAAAAAAAATAGATTTTAGGTATATGATGAACGTATAAAAAATGTTTGTAATGTTCTCGGGAATAGTCTGTTTGTCCAGGATTTTTAATGGTTTCCAATTGTTCTGGAACTATCTAGATAACCAAACGTACGCTGCATACAGTTTTTATACATATGAATAGATAGTTTCTTAGAATACGGTGATATAAACTATACCAGTTGGGTGATTTTGGTTTACGAGATATTTCGAAAATTAGTTCAAGTGAAAAAGGTTCACACAAAAAACTACTACCTTGAAATCAAGAATACCTACATTTATTTGGTACATCGTCATTATAACATTATAGTATTAATAGACCAGACGGGATCTATTTCAAAACACCCATGTATGGATGTTTCATATAGTATCGCTAATTTTTGCTTTAACCCATTAACGCCGATAAAAAAAAATCAAAAAATGATGCAAATTTTTAATACAAATAAGTAGTAAACATCTTTATTTAACATATTTAGTCAACTTAAAATATTTTTTCTCTAAATTAACCGAAATACAAGGTGTTCCCATATGGGACCTTTAGGCGCAACGTCACTAGAAATGAGCAACAATGAAAAAAGTAAAAAGCAACTTGTTCTTTTAACGAAACCTTAAAATAATAAGTAAATTTTTTCTTCAGATGATTTGTTAGTGGCCGTAATTTGTACATCTTATCTTGGCTATCTAGGGTGTTATTGTCGGGAAAGTGAACAAATTTACAAATTTGTAGGAACCTATCACGTCTCATAGCATCCGATATCATTGGGTTTTTCAGATCGTTAGAATTCTCCCAATAATATTTTTTTGACGGCAAAATGTTTATACCACTCAAAATAAGAATTCCTAAAAATACTCTTAGTTCTACAGTGGTTATTTGTGAGTCAGGACAGTTTTTTTGTAATGCACACTTTTTAGTTTTTGTTATTATATTTTGTAATATCTCATAGGAAAAAATTAATTCAAATAGTTCAACACAGCTCATTGTGTTTTAATTTGAATGATCTTCTGTTGGAAATTCACGGTATGCCTCTTGCAAGTCTCCTTTGATAAAATCGGTTGTGATAGGTTTTGCAGTCAATACTAAAGTGGACGTAAAGGTACTAGCGCTCGGCTCTAAAGCACATGGCACTTCAAATGACTCCTCCATATTATCATAATCAGTTCCCAATTTGTCGTTATTCGAACAAACAATTTCTGCTCTAGCCGAAAGTTGCCTAGCAATTAGATTGTCAACTAAACCACCTTCATCCACATCTACTGAATCTTGGTCAGTGAGCTCATTGTTCTCTGGGGTCTCAATATATATATCATCAACATTTTCATTATCATAAGCAATATCCAACGCTTCCTGAAGAGTAATTCCACTAAAAAAAAATTTACAGCTAAAGATATTAGTTCAACCGAGCTACTGCCTAACGGGCCCATATGGGAACATCAATGTTTACAACAATATTATACATAAACAAATAATCAATGAAATTATTCTCTTATGGGAATATGTTTTTAGATATAATAGTGTAATAAAACACTAAAAGCAACTAGTATAGAATAAAATATCTAATAATTATTATACTTACACCAAGTTGATGTCCATGTTTTCAACAAACTCGTACAAACAAGTTTTTCACTCGATACAAAAAAATGTCAAATGTAAACAAAGAGCCGCATGAACTTTCCTAAGGGCTTCATAAATCATACTGAAGACGTGCAAATAAGCAGATTGACGAAAGCTAGCAAAAAAATCGCTAAAAAGCCCCACTTTTTGTCTTGATGTTTATTGGCTCCATATGGTACCTTTAGGCGCTAATGGGTTAATGGCTCTAAAATGATATAACAAAACATAATTTCACTATGCGCGCGCTTCAAAACGTGTGCTAAACTTATTATTACACAAATAGTGAAAAAATTGGAAAAATTCCATTCTTTTATCTATTTTTCAACACAGGTCAAAAACTATTAATTTTAGAGAAAAATTGAAAAGGAAAAAAAGATTTGTAATTACATTTTCAAATAAAAAATACAACATAATTAGTGCAAATATAGCAAAAATAATAAAAAAAGTGAAAAAAAAATATTGCAAAAACTGAACCTAAATGAAGACTTAGATACTCGAAAATTTTATCACATAAAAAAGGCCACTCAAACTTTAAAATGCGTCCAGAAAAATTGAAAGCAGTTAATTAGGAGAGCAGTGGTAATTGTTTATAAATATGCGTAATTTTTGCGCTTATAAATTCATTATAATTATTTTTTAAATTATCCTTTTAAAGTACTCAGAAAGACGCTTCTTTAAAAAAAAATGTGGTGATGCGTTAATTGGTTCCAAAGTTATAGTCGATCAAAGTTGACCGGTGTAACTACGAGGTCTGGAGGGCTGTTTTTTAAACAAATACCTTTGTCATTCCGAGTACTTTCCGGGAGTGAATCTGAAAAACTTGCGCCCTTGTGCAACCCATATAAAATGTCGATTAAAACTATTGGACCGAGCATGAAATTCATGAAAAATGTATGGGGGGTCGAGAGCTCGGCTACTCCGGCTGACTCGAAATTGAAATCGCGTATTCAAAATAGCGGCGCGCTTAAAAATTTTGATTATTTCGGCTTCTAGTGCTCCGATTCTGATGTTTTTTTTAAATCGATATAAATTTTTCGAAATATTTTACACACGGATGCTGCATTAGGAAAATGTGAGTATTTTTAAAAAATATATAATATAAGAACTGTATATTCGTTGAACGTTTTCAATTACCTCTGCTGGAATAAGTCTTATTTCCTGGCGTATTCTCCGTTTCAATTCATCAAGATTATTTGGTCCATTGACATAAACTTTAGATTTCAAATAAGTAACCCCATAAGTAGAAATCTAAAAAGGTTAAATCCGGTGACCTTGGTGGTCATTCAATAGGATCTCTGCGTCCAATACATCTATTAGAGAAAGTTAAGTCGAGAAATTGTCGAACAGCAATTGCAAAATGAGGAGGCGCCCCATCCTATTGGAACCATATGTCATTATGAGGAATATCTGGATATTGTGGATTAGGAAACATAACAGCTAAAGCGGGGATGAGTTCAAATTGAAGAAAATCTAAGGAACGTTCTCCATTTAAATTTTCTTCAAAAAAAATAACGTCCAAGAATTCGGTTTTCGACAATACCTGCCCAAACATTTATTTTTTAACGATGCTGTATGTGACAGACTTATGTCCAACGAGTATTTTCAGTTTCCCAGTACCTGCAGTTTTGTCTGTTTACGTGTCCATTTAAAACAAAAGTAGCCTCATCAGAAAAAATAATCTTTCGGGTGAAATCTAAGTTTTGATTATTCATCTCAATTATTTGCTCACAAAACTGCGTTCTTCGGTCAAAATCGCCTCCTAATAGTTCATGTATCAATTGAACCTTAGAAGGATGATATTTATTTTTTCGGAGTATTTGTGACACAGATCCGATGACAAATTACAATTCCTGGAGATTATCCTAACGAGTACATGGGGATTATTTACAGTTTCTAGTAAATCGTCTAGTTTAGAATCTTCTGATATTTTTGCTGGTCTTGCTTTAGGTAAAAATCTAACGGGGCGTGCTCAGCAAATTTCAATTCAATTTTGTTGACAGTAGATCCAGTAGTTGGGGATCGATCAGGATGAATTACGTTAAATAAATTACACATTTCTTGTTGAGTACGCAGTCTGTCTCCAAAACCAATCATCATAAGTACTTCAATACGTTCTTTTTCAGATAAATGCATTTTTAAAATGAAAAGTAAAACTGACAAAATAATAAACTAAACGCTGGTGATAGTTTGGTTTTTATTGTCACAAAATACTACATCAAAATTGAATAGGGGATAAGGAATGAAAAACGATTAATACGAAAAAAATTGTTTTGTTTAAGTTAAAACTTAGCATGCCAGGTGGTATTTGTTACCTTTTAAAAAAATGTTCAAGGTTGTTCAATTTAAACATTTTATTTAATTATACTTGTGTGTATTTCAAAATATCAATTTTCAAATGTCATTGAGTATTCCGAAAATCACTGATTTTAGAGATATGGTTATACAAAAAATTTTCAGAATTAAAAAATGGCATAATATACAGGATGTTACATTAAAAAAAAATCAATGATGACTGCGTATGTTCGCCCTTTATACAATTTTCTTATGGCAAAGAATCCGCAACTATAAATACTGATCGAGTGTCCGAGCGTTTTTCCACAAAAAAAATTACCTGGATTTTAAATTTATTCATTTCATCATGAAAGCACTGTGTACACCTAAGTAAATAATATACTTGATGCCTACAATCCGAGGATACCATAATTTCGAACTAAATAAAACTTCTTCACTTAAATAAATAAATCAAGATTCAAGAATAATTGAAATACTTAATATAAGGTTACGAGACGAGGCGTGTGTGAAAATAAATATACTAAATGACTCTTTTTCAGTGTAATTACAGGCTGTTACAAATTCGCTTCTCACTAGAGGGATCTCGGAAACGGTAAGAGATACGAAGTAGCTTAAATGGAGGCAAAGTTGGGTAATCAGAAGACCAATATTATGCCTCTAAAAAATCAATGCTAACATGATTAGTTTTCGAAATATTTGAAAAAACCGAAATTTTGGAAATCCGTTTTTGTTTCATTTCAGCCTTGTTTGAGGTGATATTGAAAAAAGAAGAACACTTTTGACCACTTTTTGCCCTCTATCGAATAGCATATTCAATTTTTATATGTAACGTTTCGTCTCTCCAGGACCATCATCAACTTTTTTTTAAATACGATCCTAGAAATTTTATTACATTTTTTGCAAGCCTTGATATTCGTTCCAAATTTATCTAAATTTTTTGTTTAGATTTCTTTGTTTATTGTATTATCGTACACTGTAAATGTCGTTATACCCTGTGAAATCCATCTAGTTATTTAAACTATTACCAACACGGCAACACGCGTTACAATAACACATTTATTATTATTAACTATTACCATCACTTGATCATACATAACTCAATAAGTTGTTGCGTCAAAATTGAAACATTATTACAATTTTAAGTTTATTATGACAAATTAATTCTTAAAAATGTATATGAACATTATTCTTTAAAAAATTTCAGAAAATGTTCAAAAACATTTTCGTTTTGGCAAAGGTTGAAAATGAAGATCAGCGTAATATTATCGGAATTTATTATACATGTAACCTCAACTGTTAAAGAGCATATCAGATGTATTTGTATGAATATCCTGAAAAAAAAATAGATCGGAATTTGTTTGAATTTTGAGTACTCGAAAAGCCTAGAAATAACATTTATATTAGTGCAGCGATTTGAAGTCTATTGTGTCGTTTTTTTTTTTTTTGACGTAGAACCAGGTCAGACATGGTAGGTTTTATTAAGCATGTGGTTGGACATATGAAATCGTATTTTACGACATTTGTTGTTGGTCGGGATCTTTTTAATTTCGAAAAATAAAAAAAAATATTTTTATGAGAATATGTTTTTTAAGATCTCCACCGTTATATCCCAAAAAATAATTGTACTATCAGAGTAATTTTTTAAAATTAAAGCAGACACAATAGCGCTTTTAGCAGTACTAATGGATTTTATAAAACTCGCTTTTTCATTTCGCTAAAAATCAGGAACACTTGATATTTAAATTTTGTGTAATACAATTTTCACCAATCGAAACACTTTTTTATTTATGTTTTTTTATATATACATGCAGCGAAGAAAACGAAGCCCAAACATTACATACATTTTTGAAATAATGCAAGCATGGGGCGTCCAACGTAATGTGTAATCTACATAGTGTACGGTTTGCGGGATTTGGAGTAGATTCGTGCCTAATAAGCAGTGTGTAATAATCATCAGAATATATTAAGTTTTTAAGACAATGGAGTGCATTATTTGTAAGAAAACTGTGCGGGATGATGACAAATCTGTAGTACAAAGACCTAGAATTCAAGTTCTGTTGTCAAAAAAAAAACAATATTTTAAATGGCGAAATTAAAATAAAATACCTTATAGACTGTCGTAAATCATATGCTATGTTTCAAAAATTTAAATATCAAGTTTTCCTGATTTTTAGCGAAATGAAAAAGCGAGTTTTATAAAATCCATTAGTACTGCTAAAAGCGCTATTGTGTCTGCTTTAATTAAAAAAAATTACTCTGATAGTACAATTATTTTTTTAGATATAACGGTGGAGACCTTAAAAAACATATTCTCATAAAAATAGATTTTTTTTATTTTTTCGAAATTAAAAAGATCCCGACCAACAAAAAATGTCGTAAAATACGATTTCATATGCCCAATCACATGCTTAATAAAACCTACCATGTCTGACCTGGTTCTACGCCAGTTTTTATTATTTCGATAACTAAACGACTTAGCGTTGCAATTTTGCTCGTCTATATGAACACAGAAATAAAACTGTAATAATTTTTTAATTTAATGCGTGGTGGTAAAGGTTTAAATAACTAGATGGATTTCACAGGGTCCAACGACACTTACAGTGTACGATAATTCAATAAACAAAGAAATCTAAACAAAAAATTTAGATAAAGGAACGAATTCACTGAAGATGAATTTTTCGAGACAAAACGTCTGAATCTGGTTAGCGCTGAGGCAGTACGGTATTGGGAGTCATGAAGGCTTGCAAAAAATGTAATAAAATTTCCAGGGTCGTATTTAAAAAATGAAGTTGATGTTGGTCCTGGAGAGACGAAACGTTACATATAAAAATTGATTATGCCATTCGATAGAGGGCAAAAAGTGGCCATGAAAAAGTGTTGTTTTTTTTTTCGATATCACCTCAAACAAGGCTCAAATGAAACATAAACGGATTTCCAAAATTTCGTTTTTTTTAATATTTCGAAAAGTAATCATGTTAGCCTTGATTTTTTAGAGGCATAATATTGGTCCCCTGATTACGCAACTTTGCCCCAATTTAAGCTACTTTGCATCTCTTACCGTTTTCGAGATCCCTGTAGTGAGAAGCGAATTTGTAACAGCCTGTATAAAGACTCAAGATATTCTTTCCTGTTAATTTATGGAGTAAAACATTGTTTAGGCTTTATCATTTTTTTAAACTTCCACAACTTAAGTAATTATAAATATTTAACCTGGCAATTCTTTACGTAACTCCTTAAATATTTACTTTAAAACAATTCTTAAGGTTTCCTAACTCTGTAAAACTTTATTTAATGTAAATATATGGCCTAAGAGTTTTAAATTCGCAATCTATTTTTTATTCGACTTTTTTTGTTCCATCGTTCCTCCAACGCCCGTTGTACCGTAGGTATTTTAATAAAAAATTAATTAAAAAACGAAGAACCGAGTAATAAGGGATCTTCAGCGCCTAAATTACAATTCTGTCTGAGACGAATGAATTCCTTTGATATATAAATCTTTTAATTATGCTGTTATGGCAATATTTTTATTATAATAGCTACAGCTATTATTTGATATACTCAAAAGCTATTATTACTTCTTATCTTCCTGTAATTATGTAAAATTTAATAAAACGTTTATCTCTATTGTAGAACAGAATATTCTTAGGTTCATCTACAAACCTTTAGATCGGACACCATTTTTTGTCCATAGAGATCTTGACTGAAGTAAAGTATTTTATTAATTAGTATTTAAAAAATTTGATCATTGATATAAGCAACTTATTTTACGAGATAACTTTCTAAGTGATAGAAAGAGAAAAACATTTGTATTTAACAAATTTGACTGTTGGTAGAATCAATTTATTTTGCGGGGCAATTACAGTGAAAGAATTAGTTGACTAATTAAAATCAAATCTCGGATCAATCTGAAGCAGTGGAATAAAACACAAATTACCCCAATTGAGTCATTTCCAATTTATCCGTGAGCCTGAGCGGTTCCCGACAAGTATTGGCGTTTTCCCTATTATTAAATTAATGTCTAGATATCTCGTAAGCCCTTTAACTCTTGCATTGCTTATACTTTTTGAAGCAATGTCAGTCATGTCAACAAAGTCAGAATCAACCAATTCTATAAAATAGTTTATTCTTAATTGTTTAAATGCGCTGTTCAATTGTTCTTCATCAACTATTAAGCTGATATCAATAAGAAAAAACATAGTCTAAGTAAGGACAAGTTAAACTCTTCAAAATTTTATACCTCTTAATTATTTTTGACTACTTTTAAACAACATATTTCTTACACTGAGAAAAAACAAATGTTAACGGAACAGTTTCTCTGAAGTTTATTTTTTGATTTTTTTAAGTATAAAAAAATATTTTAAATAGAGAAACTTTAAAACAATTGTTAGGAAGGAATATTGTTGAACATTTAGCTAATTTCTCCTCTAGTCTAGTGTGTCTTATTTACAATATTGTCTGCGATATTACTTTCCGTATCAGCGATAAATTTTTTGTAATCAGTGTTTATTTGTTTTTTAGATTGACTTCTGTAACTCGCAAACAAATTATAATCAGCAACTCTGTTATATTTTTTCCACATATAATGGAATATACTTTTTTCCTTGGCAGTCAACTAAAGGAACATATTTCTCTATAATATTACTTAGGACCTCATGAAAAATGGATGTGTATTTAATTAAATAAATTATTGATCCCAGTTTCATCAACAAAGGATAAACGTCTTCAATGGTATTTGAAGAAACATATTCTTTTAAATTCAACACTACCTCTTCAAATGAGATTTCGAAATAAGTTATACAGCAGAGTCCGATTATTTTACTGATTCTACCCTTTTCTGAATTTTTGTAAATTATATAAAATATTTATTTATTATATTATTATTTATTTTATTATTTGATAATCAATTTGGTCAAAGTGTATTTATTTAAATCTAGTAAGTACCACAGTATGTTCAGTCGAACTTTTACATGCTCTTTAACAATTTTGTTTATTTTATATTGACTGAAGTTTTCATATTGTTGAAGTTAACATCTAGATAATGTTTGAAATATTTTAAAACATATCCAAAGAGAAAAAATAATTAAATCATTAGACATTTTCTGCAACAATGTTTTCCATGCCAAAAATTTCACCCTAACAAAACAGACAAGTAAAAATTAAAAGAGTACTTACCAAAAAAATGACGCACTTCAATTAGTTGTTTCAAAAATTAATTTGTTTTTTCTCAAAACTAAGATTGATGTTTCTTTTTGAAATATGTATATCTATAATTTCGTCTTTTTGTTTGTCTTGCTAATTATTTTGGCAAAAGGATATATTTAACAATTTTTTTAGTTTTTTCATAAGTGGTAAAATATTGAAAGGAATAAAGAGAAAAGCATTATCAGTTTTATACAGAATTAACAGCTTTTTCTTTTCGGAAGTAAAATTATTGTACCAAATTCCCTTTTTTGTGATAAAGCTATTCTCTAAAAGGTGATAGGTACGTTAAAGGCACTTACTGATATTAATCAATAATTTTTAAAAGTCGAAAATTTATTTTATTATATATTTTATCACTTCATCACTAGTTGTAGATGTGCGTACATATTAAAAACTTTTGCATGGAAAAAAAATTGCAGTTACCTATGTGCAAAGGTTTTTTTGGAACTTTGGAGCCTTTTTTCCCCTTTAGTGCCACGATATTTACAGGGCAATATTTTTTTAATAGTTAATTTTTAATGAATTCGAAAAGGGCACAAATGCCGTACAGGAACTTTTCACTAAAATATCCACCTCTTGAGCGGAAAATTCATTTCCCTACTGTGACCTCACGTGCCATAAAAATGTACGGCATAATGAATTGAGATATAGTTTTACATAGCGGTTTCAAAATTTTTTAATTTTAAGGTGCCTCTAATAATTTTCCTTATTCTACGTAAAGGGTAAAGCTTGAGCAAGGGTTGAGAGCACTTAGAGCCAGTGCATTCGTACGGCATAGTAAAATATCACTTTCAAATAAATATCTTTATTATAAATCAGGCACGCCGTACAGTTTTCTATAATTTTTACATTAGTGAAAATATTTGGTAAATGAAAATTTTTAATTTTTTCCAGAACCATTATTTTTGTACGGCATAAAGTTTTTTTGTCTTAATATGGACTTTTACGGTGCCTAAAATGATTAGGAAAATTTTCCTATCCAGCTCTTAGTCTATTACAGTTAAATATTTATGTTAATAAGCATTAATCAAAAGATATATCAACACAAAGTTATACACATTTAAAAAAAATCTATTTAAAAACTTTTTGTTTAATATCAGACCTTTGTTAAAACGCGTTTAATGAAAAGACCTGACAGGGCTAACTGTATCAACGTGTAAAAAAGTTGAAAAAGTTTTATAAGGAATTGTTAAACAAATAAATAATTTGAATTAAAATATTTTAGAAACATTAACATTAAAAATTTCAACAATTGAATTAAATCTATATGATTTATAATATTTTTTAAGTTTGTTTTACGATCTCTAGATTAGGTAAGTTGAAATAGATGAATGTTAGATTATTATCAACATCATTATTATTATTGATAATAATAACATTCATCAAATTGTTATCAGTAAACTGTCAACTTTTTGTACTTCACAGAAACTAGCAAAATACTGAAACCCACCTTCCAACTCCCTGAGAAAAGTTCAACTTCTTCCACAGGCATTCATACTTGAAGCTGAAGCAACCCGCACGAAACAAGAAAGTCCAAGTGTCTACCGGGAAACGGGTACTAAAGCAAAGACGTCTCACACACCGGAGGATTTCCCGAGTCGACTTGCACGGAGGCCGTTTTCAGACCCACTGGCCAAAAGTTCAGCGCTCTTCAGTGCCTGCCGCTGAAATTTCCATTCAGGCGCACTGCACGCCCAATCATATCTGTTGCTGTTTACTCCTTTCTTGCCGATTCCAGCAATTGCAAAAAGTTTCATTAGCGCTTCGGCACGCACAAAACAATACGTATTCGCGGGGCGCATTGTTAGCGAGCGCTATTGAAAGTATTTTTTACCTCGAAAGGGGTGTATCGATATCGTACCCTTATCTTTAGGTGTTGCCGTCAGAACCTTATCCGGAATCTTACACATGATTGTAGTTAAACCGGAAACTGTCAAGTTAGTTATAAGTATCTCCATCGGCTTTCTATTAGACAAAGTTTGTATCCGCGAAATGTCAATGTCCTCAAGACAAAAGCTACAGGGTGTCTCACGGTGACGGCGCATTAGAATTATTTCAGATTACTTCGATTTGAATTTTGAAAATTTGGGATACCAGGTTTTCGGGCATGCCCTTCTCAACTAAAATAATGGCGTCCACGTCCCACTTCCTGTATTTTAGGTGGACTTTTATGAAGTTTCCCTATTCCTAAAATTAACCTACTAAGATTTTATTTTACTTGGTATATATGTATTGATACATATTATCACTTTTAAATATATAAATAATATTTTCGGGCACTTGTATTTAAATTTTTTAAAAAGAAGAAGATAGGTAACTGAAAAACGTCGCCTCGCGTAGAGTAAAGAGCGTTTCTCGGGGAGTTTTTGTTCGAGTTTTGTAAAATGGCTAGCTGTCGTGGGTGTTGGCAAAATAATTACTATGTTATTGCTACTTATTATACGTGATTTGCCCGGATTAAAACCACGATTTGCAATAAAAGGCATCGCTGTTTAGTTCTAGTAAGTTTTCGTTGAAGAGCGTGCCAGAATTTCCTTTAAATTGAGCCATATTTGTCTGCTACGTCTGCATTGTTAGGGAATTCGGCATTGGAGGTAAGCGTGCACAATATTTCTATAAAAATATAGGTAATTCAAGTGCTAACTCGTTGTAGAACAACGTTACTTATTTGTTTTTATCTACACTTTTAGACGTTTTACTTGGGAGGTAGTGGTTTTTTGTCCTATGATAACTTTTTTTTTGGAGAACTTCCCCAACGAGTTTTGTATGTCAGAGTTTGGTCATCGGTCGGAAAAGAAACCGCTGCAGATTTTAATACAATCCACTCGACCAGCGACCATCCCTCGTTCCGTGGAAATGGTACCACCTCATCGCGAGTCCTGTTACAGATAAGTACCAAACACTTAATAATTTCGAAGATTCAACCTTTTCCTTTTTTCCACCGATTCGACAGATCAATATTAGCCATAAGTGTTGGCACCTTTGTAAATAAATTTAGTTTAAGATGAACCAATGTTGCAAGATACAACTACACCGCGGGCTATATGCCCCCCCCCCTCTCTCACTCGCAACACTGAATGTAACAGCTAGGATCGCTCGTCAGTTTAACCCACCAGGCACAGACCGGTTTCGGACTTATTGGTCCTCATGACTGTGTCATAGGTAGGACAACCGACGAACGATCCAGCTGTCATAATGTCGTAAATTCCCGACCAGAAGTACATAGTACGCGAAACACAATAGATGGCTCCATCTCTCTGTTGTGCCGACTTCCACTATGCCATTCAAATGGCCACTACGGTGGAAGCGACCTGCTAAACTTTGCCAGGTACTTTGTTGCACGACCAATTCTAACCAATGTTGCAAGAAACAACTACACCGCGGGCTATACTCTGGTGTCCTACCTATGACACACTGATGAGGCACAAAGTTTCAAGGAATAATTTCCATTACAAACTTTTTTCAAATTTGATTTATTTATTAGGGCTTTACAGCGATGCGAAAGTTACACTATTCTCCAGTACTAGTAAGTATACATTAATATGAATGATTAGGCATAGTTTTCTCTCATCTTTCCATTATTCTTATAAGAAACATTTTAATGATTGACATTGCAATGTTCTTAATTAGTTATTGACTCTTTTCCCCACCCCTTCTTCTTCTTCTTCTTCTTCATCTAGTGGTTGGTCCTTGAAAAGTCCCATAGCACTGCGGCCTAATTAGGCCTATTGTGCGTCCCACCACCAGTCCTAGTCAGCAAGTAGATTTGTCCTTTTTACAAAGTCCAAAAGCTTCCTTGCTGACACTTCTCTCAGTTCCTTGGGTTCCAAATAGGGTCTCCCAAGGAGCGCCATTCTGCTACGTGCAAATCCCGGGCACTCGCCCAGGATATGCAGAGAAGTTTCATCCGCCGATTCACATCCTCGGCAGACCGGACTGTCTACAAGCTTTAGTCTATGTAGATGTTTCCTAAAGTGACAGTGTCCCGTTATGAGTCCTGTCACTCTCCTGAGCCGGATTCTATTCAAGCTCAGTAACTCATTCGCTCTTCCATTCGAAGGATACTCCATAAGCTCCTTGGAATGGCTATGTCCTGGCCTTGAAGTCCAGTATTTCCTATGTTCTGTCTCTGTCCATTTGCCCAGAGCCCGCCTGACCACACTGGGAGATGTGCCACAGAAGGGCTCCGGGCCAATGAACACTGTCTCGGATCCCTTCCTCGCAAGTTCATCCGCTTTCTCATTTCCACAAATGCCTTTGTGCCCTGGCACCCAACACAGTCTGACTGTATTGTTGGTGGCCAGTTCAGTCAGCATTTGTAAACAGTCCCACACCAGTTTTGAACTTACCTTGTGTGCGGCTAAAGCTTTAATTGCAGCTTGACTATCAGAGAATATATATATGAGTTTACGTCTATAACCTCTACGTACATTCTCTGCCAGACACGCCATTATTGCGAAGATTTCTGCTTGGAATACAGTAGGGAACTCCCCCAGACTGTAGCTTGCACTCCATCTGGGTCTGAGTCCATATATTCCTGCACCCGTCCCTCTGGTCATTTTGGAGCCATCTGTAAACCATACTAGGCTCCACCTTTCCAGGGTATTAAACCTTTCCTCCCACTCGCTTTGATCCTCTATTCGAGTCTCAAATGGCTTGTGGAAGTGAAACTTTGGAACCATCTTGTCGGATACCATCCCAAGAATTGGTTCCGACATAGATGTATCTTTGATCCTGGAGTGGGAACCACCCCTCCAGTCATTATTATTCCTGAGTCGATATGCTGCTAGCCGCGCTTCTCTCTCCACCACTATATGCAGCGGTGGCAGATTTAGCATGACTTCTAGTGCAGCTGTCGGGGTCGATGCCATCGCCCCCGTTATACCTAAACAGGCCAATCTCTGAATTCTATTCAGTTTTTCCTTCGCTGTGGTCTGTTGTGTTTTCTGCCACCATACCACCGCGCCGTAAAGAATCCTGGGTCTTACTATCGACGTATACAACCAGTGTGACATCTTTGGTTTCAGTCCCCAGGTTTTCCCAATAAGGCGGCGGCATACACACAGTGTCTGCTTCGCCTTACTCACCACTTTTTCCAAGTGCGCATTCCAGGTAAGCTTATTATCCAGTATCACTCCTAGATATTTTACTTCCCTGGAAAATGTAATGCCCCTCTCCCCTATTATAGGTTCAGAGAGTCCAGTTAAATTTCTTCTCCTAGTGAAGGGTACTACGACCGTTTTGTCAGGGTTTACTGACAGTGCCTGCCCCTTACACCAGTCATCTATCCATTTCAAAGCCTCTTTCATGAGTTCTGAAACGATAATATTATGTTTCCCGACTATGAGAACGACCAAGTCATCCGCATAGCCTTGTGTATAAAACCCCTTTCGATTAAGGCCCTCCAGTGCGCCGTCCACCACTAATCCCCATAACAAGGGAGACAGTACGCCTCCCTGGGGGCAGCCCCGGCCTACCTTACACCTGGATGTCTCTCCCGAAAGGGTAGCTGTTACTGTCCGGTTTCTCAACATGGTATCTATCCAACGACACAAAGTGTCTTCAAGGCCCCTGTTGCGAACTGCCGAATTAATAGATTCGAAAGGTGTATTGTCAAATGCCCCTTCAATATCTAAAAAAGCTGCCAAAGCTAGATCTTTGTCGTCCATTGCCCTCTCTATCCTAGAGACTAGGCTATGAAGGGCTGTGTCGACTGATCTGCCTGCCTGATAGGCGTATTGGTACCTGTGCAGAGGATTTGCCCTCAATACCCCGTCCCTTATATGCCTGTCAACTATTCTCTCCAACGTTTTCAGGAGGAAAGATGTTAAACTTATCGGGCGATATGCCTTTGCCTGGGCATACGATGGACGCCCTGGTTTAGGAATAAACGCCACGTTCGTCGATCTCCATGCCAGCGGTATATAACCAAGTGCAATGCTGGCTCTGAAGACGTGAATTAAGACCGGAGCTAGACAGTCCACCCCCTGCTGTAGCAGTACAGGTAGGATTCCATCGGCTCCTGGTGATTTAAATGGGTCAAAAGAACTTATTGCCCATCTTATTCGTGACTGACTCACCACCGTCTTGGCAACCTCCCAGTTCTGTCGAGACCCGGTCGTTACCCTCTGCTGGTGATTCCAGTCATATTCATCTCCATGATTTAATAACCTGGAGCCTGGAAAGTGAGTATTTAGAAGTAATTCCAATGTCTCCCTTCCAGTTTTGGTATATTCCCCACTCGGTGCTTTGAGAGACCCGAGTTTCGTATGTCCGTTCTTAGAGAGAAGTCTCTGGAGTTTAGCACACTGTGGGACACTATCAATATCCTCACAGAACTTCCTCCATGAGTCTCTCTTCGCTTTTCTAATTTCTTTATTATACTCAGTGAGGGTTGCTCTATAAGTCTCCCACTCTCCTGTCCGCTTTGCTCTATTAAATAGTTTTCTTGTCTGTCCCCTCAACTGCGTGAGTTCCTTGCTCCACCAGGGTACGGTGTGCTTATCGGACCTCACTTTGATAGGACAGCTGTATTCATATGATCTTGTGACGGCGTTTTGGAGTTCCTCCACGGCCCTCTCAAGATCATATGTGTTCCTTAGTTTTGTACAGATTTCCCTAGTCCTGGCCTGTAACTCCGTTCTATAGGAGTCCCAGTCAGTTCTTTTTGGGTCTCTGTAGGTTCTTACTTGCGGATTATAATCCGTTATAATTTCAAAGTGGATATGTCTATGATCCGACATTGACGGCTCAATCGACACATGCCACCTTGCAATATTATTACATATCGGTCCCGATCCCACTGTTATATCGATGACTTCACTTCTATTTTTTATAACAAAGGTGGGCTCGTTCCCGACATTCAAAATCTCTAGATTATAACTAAAAAGAAAATCTAGTAAAGATTCACCTCGATCGTTGACATCGCTGCTTCCCCACACCGTATGGTGTGAGTTAGCATCACATCCCACGATGAGTTGTTTCTTCTCCTTCTCGCACCAGGCCACCAGGTCACTCAGTTCCCTGGTTGGAGGAGATTCTTTCTTATCCCCACCCCTACGAGGTAGAGTCTGGTGGCGCGTTTTTTTACGTCGTATCCCTAGTAGACAGAATCCACGGACATTTTCTAGCTGACATAATAATTAGTGTAATTAAAAATATCGAAATATATTTTCCAATCTACTGTGTCCTCAGTCTCTTTGATGTGCCAGGCTGCGACTCAGCACCTGGTTGAGCTTCCGATATTGAATTGTTGAAGAAGGATGAAGAATGAAGTGGCGTCATTGTTGGCAGTTCATCTTCAAAATCATTCTCCTCGATCAATTTTGATATCTCCATTATGTTGCTGCATGTCTCCCTAGAACAATTCAGGCACACTGTAGAACATTTGAGGCCTGCCTTCCGACATCCACACATTGCTCCACAGTTTCCTTTGCATCGGCAGAATATCAACTTTAGAAGCTCAGGGGGTGCTGGAGGTTTTGAACTTTGAACAGGCATCAATATTTGTCCATACTTTTTCCAGACCAAGTCTTAAGGGTCGTTGTAATTCCCGAGCCACGACTGGACCTGATAATAGATGTGCAAGCGGGCTGTGTCTTGTGTTGGAGGAAGTGAAGACAAATTAAATGTATTCTTTGTCACTGACTTGGCGAATCGTTTATATCTAAGACTGTCAAGAGAATCATCATCTTTATTGCCACCATATAAAGAGATAAAAAAAACGTTCGCCAACGGCAGTGAGCAAAGTAGGGTCGACTCTCTCATTGAGGAATCGCTGTTCCACTAGCTAACTCAGGACCTGCCTCCAGAGTTGTGAGAAATTTCATTTTACCGATGTTGTAAGCTGCTGAAGTCGTGTCACATTCTGAGAAGGCATGGAGAAACAACAGATTATCCACAAAGACGTCTCCGTACATAAATTTGACGGACAATTGTTCGGCTGTACGTCCTTTTGAAAAAAATACATTTGAATGTGTTCTTCCAAATTCTGTGAGCAAGACAAGAATGTCGATATCTTCGGCGACAATAGTGACTGAGTAGAACGATTGGGATGCAGTAAGAGCGGAGCGAACGATGAGGGTATCTGCATCTGATTCTGCTTGGTCGACACTGAAACTCTCTTGTCCACAAAATTCAAAATAGTGTCCACAAAACTCAAAATACGTCACGCACGCACGTGATAGCACAACTGGAAGAAAACTTTGAAGGACACCTCCTATGCCTAATCATTCATATTAATGTATACTTACTACTACTGGAGAATAGTGTAAGTTTCGCATCGCTGTAAAACCCTAATAAATAAATAAAATTTTGAAAAAATTTTGTAATGGAAATTATTCCTTGGAAACCCCTCTATCAAAATGCCCTGATGTAATTTTTTTGTAAAATGACCAGAAAAAAAGTTATAACGACCAAAAGAAAATTCGTTCCCAAATTTTTATCTATTTTCGTTAATAACTTTGTTATTTTTGGTTCTACGACTAAAAGTTACGGAACCAAATTTAGAGAATTTAATTTGCAACAAAAAATGTATTTACAAATTTTCTGTGCGACGAATAGTTTGCCCGATATAGTAAGTAGTAGTATAAAAACCATTCGCAGCACTTTTTACAAGATGGCGGCCGATACACAAGGTTTGCGACCCCACAAACATGGATTTAACTTTACACTAACCCCTTCTTGATAGCCAAAAAATAAAATTGCATGCTCTGACTTTTGTAACCCCAAATGTAACTTTTCAATGGACTATGACGATTTACCTTCATTTAAAGTTATCGGTGTAGCAAAATTCTATGTGCAGAAATTCGACCATGTTCTAATTGATTTCATAAAATTCTTCTTAAATGTATCTACTTATTAGTGGTAAATAAGGATTGTGCTCCCACTGTGGTGTTTGACAGCAGCTGTTGTATTTAAATGTGTATAAAAATAACGATTTAATTAAGTTGTAAAGATGATTTTCGGCCTTTCGCAGATCCTTAGGCACACACTACCAGTTGTTTTTAGTTTTACTAAGTTATTTTTTTAAAACTCCTGATTTGGAAGGGCCTTATCGGGATGTCTTGCGTGGAATTAAAAATTAATTCAACTTTCTCTTGTGGTTTGATTGTGAAACTGATCCTCTCAGCAACTGATGTAAAACGTTATTTTTATACACATTCAAATACAACAGCTATCAAATAACACAATAGCAGTACAATCAAATTGACTTTTTTAAAACAGTACAATTTTTGTTTAATTTCCAAAACCTACTATTGCCAACTTCCTTTAGTTCCTCCCGACTACAGATTATTTTCGTTGTTTTTGCTAAAACGGCTGCTCCAATAAAGAAATGTGACATAACATTTTCTATTTAGAATTTGAAGGTTTGTGAAATTATGTTAAAAAAATACGGTGTTGCCATTCAAAAAATTATCGTTTTAGTAGCCACTGCAGAAATCTTGCAACACCGGAAGGAATTATTTGTAAATTTTTCTTAATCAAGTTATGTCCTACAACTCTGCATTTACAAGTACTAGTCTATCACTTCAAATAAAAAAGTTGGCCTATCTCAGGTTTTAAAAAGATAGCACTGTATATGGTTGTAAAAAAATCGAATGAAATGCGAAGCCAAGCACAAAGATTACAACTAAGAAATAAAGGATTTTGATTATAGCGCGCGAAAGTGACAATCATTAGTATCATTACAATGAAACTGTCACCATGAAAGCTGCCAACTATGTGAAAATGTTAAAAAAAAGTTACTGTTCTGAGTCATACATTATTTAAAAAATAATTATTTCTGACTAAACTATGCAGAATTAAAAAAAACGTAAACATTTTTTTTAAAGTCTAGTTCATTAAAAAATAATATTATTTGCATGATAATTCAAAGGAATAAAAAAAAATTGAAAAATTTCTGTCAAGAGTACTTAGAAAACTATCCTTATTTATAAGCAATTTTGATGAAACTTGATAGTTAAAGTCCCTTATGGTATGATTATTATCTCTAAGTTTTTATTCCATTATCATAATCAGAAAGAAAGTTATTTTAAAAAATCTCCAAATGATAAGACCCCTTTGGAGGGCTATATCTCAGAAACGGTGCTCCGGATGAACAATGTTCATAGGAGCTTTTTTTACTATTTTTGGTTCTACTTTCACTCCTAAAATTTTGTACCAACTTTTCCAAACATCCTGTATATCACTCAGTTGATGGGTATACCGTTTAAACTCAAAGGGTAAATGAAGGGAAGTAGAGATGTGCCATCGCGTTACAAACTTTACTGCAGAATAATTTGGTCGTGACCAATATGCTAGCATAGTACACGTCTCCTATGTTATAAATTATATCCCAGATTAATCTCTAAACGTCTGAGAATGCTGAGAATTCCGACAATGTACAAAATTATACAAACTTCGACAAATGCCAACGAAAATAATTGTTTCATTAAAATTAATGAGCACAGGAGGCTCCAATATTATTTTTAAAAACATGTTAACAGTAAAATTGAGTCACAAAAAATCCTAAACAAAGTGGATAAGTAATTCTTATTAATGCTACATAGACACGTTTTTAATAAAATATCCCGATTTTCTGAAAATCATTTAAATAAATTCATTACTCATCACTCAACACCTTATGTTGTACGAATTCAGATCTGCTTATTCATACATCTTTCATATTCCAGAAGGATTTTAATGTGCTTCAGCTTCAGCCAAATTCTTTTGCCTATTTGAGGAAAAGTTTAAATTAAATTGTCATCCTACTTTATACAGGGTGTCCGACAACGATCTACGAAAAAAAAGTTAAATACAAAATTTTTGATTTTTGAGTTCCAAGCCTTCAAAGTTGTCAAAAATAAAACTAATTTAATTAATATCTTCATAACCCTGTTATTGATCACGTTAAAATTTTGCACATTTATTTGGACTATTATGGCGTATTATTTCTTAAGGCTTAAAGGTCAAATTGATATACTGGGTGATAGTTTTCTCCGGTTACCTCCACCTTTTAGCGGTCAAAAGTTTTACAGTGGTCGTATTTTTTTTAACGGACAATGAGACGATCATTTTATTTAAAAAAAATTGTCACTTGAGAAAATCACCTAGAGAAAGCCATTCTTGAAAAAATATTGCATTATTTGCAGGTGTGTATGTTTCGGTTTTCGTATCAGTGTCACGGATTTAAATCTTTAAGTTCAGTGGGCGATGAAAACAAAATGTTGATTGTTGGCTATCAGGTAATGTCATTACTGTCGTGTTTCTTTAGGACTCTCATCACTCCACACATGAGGCGAGCGGTTCAAAAAGATGCTTCTAAATGAAGGTAACCGATTAAATTTATAAAACAAAAACCCACAACATGAAACTTTTTTATTTTATACTGTATTTTTCTGATAATTTACATATTTTTTTTTATATTTTTCGGCGTGGTCAGTCAATTGTTATAAACAAAAAAGTTGTAAAAAAATACTCGCCGAATGGACCAAAATAAACACTTCGTTCTTTGACAAAAATTCAAAAAATACTTCGTTTCCGAGATATTTACAATTTAATGTGAAAAAAGTGACGAAATCGACACACTTTCGGATTTTTTTTTCTCAAAAACTACTGAACAGAGTTTAATTCTAATAAAAGCAATCGACAGATCTTCTACTTTAAGATATATTTTTTTTGGTATAGGTCAGTTATTTTATTGAAGGTCTAAAGCGAGTAAAAAATACAGTCTGTCTTTTAAAGAAAATCATGATAAATATATTTTTGTTCATGTAGTGGAAAATGTTCTACGAAAAATTGTAACTGTTTGATGATGATGAAACGCTTATTTCAACTCAAGAACTTGTCGAAAATTATTTAAAAATTAAATAAAAAGAAATTAATATACTTTTATTGCTCTTAATATTTTTGTAAAATAAAAATAAAGTAATTATCCTATACAATAAATTATCCAATAACTTTTCTATTTTTCGAAACCGCTAGGTCAATTATTATTATTAGGTTAATTTTACGATTTAAAAACCTTATTTAGTTTAGTTTTGGTATAACTTTCAAGTCAATTTTAGCATTTATAAAACCAAAAATCGAATATTTAAATTTTACTAATTACTTGCAAAAGCCTTACTCCGGCTACAAAACCAAACGAAATAATCTTTTGAATATTTGTACTGTTAACATATATCGATTAAAAAAATCATAATAATGTTTATTGTAAATATAATCTAATCCAAGATATTGTAAAGAGAATATTTAAATTTGAAATGTTATTATAATTTTCTTTAAATGACTTTTTTTACTCGCTTTAGACCTTCAATAAAATGATTGACAAATACCAACAAAATTTATCTTAAAGTAGAAAATCTGTCGATTGCTTTTTTAGAATTAAACTCTGTTCAGTAGTTTTCGAGAAAAAAATTCCGAAAATTTGTCGATTTCGTTACTTTTTTCGCATTAAATTGTAAATATCTCGCAAACCAAGCATTTTTAGAATTTTGGTCAAAGGACGAAAAGTGTTTATTTTGGTCGATTTTACAATTAAAAACTATTTTCAAAGCCATTCGGCGAGTAATTTTTTTTACAACTTTTTTGTTATAACAATTGACTGACCACGCCGAAAAATATTTAAAAAAATTGTAAATTATCAGAAAAATACACTTTATAAGTTAAAAAAAGTTTCATGCTGTAGGTTTTTGTTTTAAAAATTTAATCCGTTCATGCCTTTTTTTAGGGGTGAACCGCTCGCCTACATGTCAGTTATGAAAGTTTACAACTCCATTTCTTATAAAACAAGATTCGTCGGTGAAAAATAATTTTTGAAACAAATTATTATCTAGTACGCGAAGCACAAAGGCTCCATCTATCGCGCTGACTTCCACTATGCCATTCAAATGGCTACTACGGTGGAAGCGACCTGCTAAAATTTGCCAGGTACTTTATTGCACGAATGTCACCCATAGAAGGCGAAACACAATGTTTAAGTCGTCAGTGCCGCGAAAAACAACTACTCCGAGGGCTATTTGCCCCTACCGGCATTTAATTATATTCGTGACACCCAGTACAACAGCTAGGATCGTTCATCAGCTGGTCCCACCAGGCACAGACCGGTTTCAGACTTATTAGTCCTCATCAGTGTGTCATAGGTAGAACAACCGATGAACGATCCAGCTGCCATAAAGTAGTAGCCATTTGAATGGCATAGTGGAAGTCAGCGCGATAAATGGAGCCTTTGTGCTTCGCGTACTATGTACCTCTTGTCGGGAGTTTACGACTTTATAACAGCTGGATCGTTCATCGGTTGTCGGTTGTCCTACCTAAGACACACTGATGAGGACTAATAAGTCCGAAACCGGTCTGTGCCTGGTGGGACCAGCTGATGAACGATCCTAGCTGTTGTACTGGGTGTCGCGAATGTAATTCAATGCCGGTAGGGGCAAATAGCCCTCGGAGTAGTTGTTTTTCGCGGCACTGACGACTTAAAAATTATTATCTACTGCGAAGCCATTCACCAATCAGCGGCAAAATTGTAAACGTACCTTGAGATCTATATCTTCAAGTTCTTGAGAAGGAGTTAAATTAAATGAATGAAGTTCTGTAAACATTAGTTTCACATACATTTAATTGTCTTGATACACTGTGGACACTTCTTCCTGGCTCATTTTCGATAGCAAGAATTTCTTCTTCTACATCGGGTGGCAACTGACGAGGACGACTGGCCTTTACAGTATGTTTTTTTAAAGAATCATGCATAGCCTCGTAATCTTCTGTTAATTGAAGCGAACGTAGTATGGTAAGTTGTTCGACGATTCAGGAATCTTTCACTATATAATTGTGCAGCAGCTCGACAATTTATACTGCACCCTCTTCATATTAAAGGAAAGCTCATTGAATGAATATTCCATGTTTCATAAAACGATATTAATAAAAAACTTCCCTCTAAATAAACTAATGGGACGAATTTAAAAAACTAGCAAAATCAATTAATATTAAAATAAAAGTAGAATAACATAATATAATAATAACAATACACTGCCACTTCTTCTTCTTCTTCATCTAGTGATTGGTCCTTTAAAAGTCCCATAGCACTGCAGCCTAATTAGGCCTATTGTGCGTCCCACTACTAGTCCTATTCAGCAAGTAGATTTGCCCTTTTAACAAAGTCCAAAAACTTCCTTGCTGACACTTCTCTCAGTTCCTTGGGTTCCAAATAGGGTCTCCCAAGGAGCGCCATTCTGCTACGTGCAAATCCCGGGCCCTCACCCAGGATATGCAGAGAAGTTTCATCCGCCGATTCACATCCTCGGCAGACCGGACTGTCTACAAGCTTTAGTTTATGTAGATGTTTCCTAAAGCGACAGTGTCCCGTTATCAGTCATGTCACTCTCATAAGCCGGATTCTGTTCAAGCTCAGTAGCTCATTCGCTCTTCCCTTCGAAGGATACTCCATAAGCTCCTTAGAATGGCTATGTCCTGGCCTTGAAGTCCAGTATTTCCTGTGTTCTGTCTCAGTCCATTTGCCCAGAGCCCGCCTGACCACACTGGGAGATGTGTCTCAGAAGGGCTCCGGGTCAATGAACTCTGTCTCGGATCCCTTCCTAGCAAGTTCATCCGCTTTCTCATTTCCACAAATGCCTTTGTGCCCTGGCACCCAACACAGTCTGACTGTATTGTTGGTGGCCAGTTCAGTCAGCATTTGTAAACAATCCCACACCAGTTTTGAACTTACCTTGTGTGCGGCTAAAGCTTTAATTGCAGCTTGACTACCAGAGAATATATATATGAGTTTACGTCTATAACCTCTACGTACATTCTCTGCCAGACACGCCATTATCGCGAAGATTTCTGCTTGGAATACAGTGGGGAACTCCCCCAGACTGTAGCTTGCACTCCATCTGGGTCCGAGTCCATATATTCCTGCACCCGTCCCTCTGGTCATTTTGGAGCCATCTGTAAACCATACTATACTCCATACCTTTCCAGGGTATTAAACCTTTCCTCCCACTTGCTCTGATCCTCTATTCGAGTCTCAAATGGCTAGTGGAAGTGAAACCTTGGAACCATCTTGTCGGATACCATCCCAAAAGTTGGTTCCGACATAGATGTATCTATGATCCTGGGGTGGGAACCACCCCTCCAGTCATTGTTATTCCTGAGTCGATATGCGGCTAGCCGCGCTTCTCTTTCCACCACTATATGCAGCGGTGGCAGATTTAGCATGACTTCTAGTGCAGCTGTCGGGGTCGATGCCATCGCCCCCGTTATACCTAAACAGACCAATCTCTGAATTCTATTCAGTTTTTCCCTCGCTGTGGTCTGTTGTCTGCCACTTAGAAAAATGACAATAATGACATTACTTGATAGCCATAGCAATTAACATTTTGTTTTCATCGCCTACTGAACTCAAAGATTTAAATCCGTGACACTGCTATGCAAACCGAAACATACAGACGTGCAAATAATCCAATTTTTCTTAAGAATAGCTTTCTCTAGGCGATTTTCCCACGAGATAATTTTGTTTTTAAATAAAACGACCTTTCCAATGTTTCTGCCCGTTTAAAAAATACAACCACTGTAACAGTATTGACCGCTAAAAGGTGGAGGTAACCGGACAAAACTATCACCCAGTATATCGATTTGACTAAAGCTTTAAGAAATAATACGCCATAATAGTACAACTAAATGTGCCAAATTTTAACGCGATCAATAAAAGGGTTATGAAGTTATTAATTAAATTATGTAGTTTTATTTTTGACAACTTTGAAGGCCTGTAACTCAAAAACTGAAAAATTTTTATTTAACTGTTTTTTCGTAGATCGGATTTATTTATCGTCGTGAATGTGCAGTCAAACGTTGTCGGTGAAATTTGCGGACACCGTGTATAAAGTAGGATGTATTAGATAAATATGTAGACATGTATAATAATTATTATAATCCTCCATTAATGCAATTCCCTGATAATAAAATGTTTGTTTATTTAAATAGATGGATTATTTAAAACATGTCGGTAGATAGTGATATTAAGTGACACCTTTTAATCTACAGGTAATCGCTATATTAGTCTACAATATTGTATCAGTTCACAAATAAGGAAAAAATCTGTATAAATTGTATAAAACCATCTTTTGAGGGGTTAAAATTGTTTGAAAGTGAGGCCCTGGAGGAAATATCTTACAAACAGAAGAAACAAGATAAAAAAATGAATATAAAATTGAACTACTAGGTTTTAAATTTAATGGTAACAATTCCAATATAAATTTTTTGAAGATTGATTTTTCCAGAAGATTAAGAAATTTTAGTAGTTATTTACACCATAAAGGAGGTAAGTATTATTTACCAGTCGAGGACGATTTTGCGCCCGAGCGGAGCGAGGGCCGGTAATAGAGTCCGGGACTGGTAAATTTTACTTAACTGCAGCGTGGTGTATAACATTTTATCTGCTCCCACAGTTCTTTATGGTTCATGAAATAAAGATTAGGTTTTATTTTTGACATTTCTTTATCAATTCATTTTGACATTATTAGAAATCTTGCAAAGTCGCCTTGGTTGTTTGGATTTTGTCGTTTCTAAGGTGTTTATAAACAAAGCTACATAAAAGTTGCAATTTTGTTGGTTTGCCCGAGAAGTCGAAAGTGCAGCATTTTTGAAACGTAAGAGTGACAGCTATACACCTAAAATGTTAAACGTTTTTACAAGAGAACAAGTCAACGATTTTCTCGTTCAGGCACCGGATAACATATATTTGCTAATGAAGGTAGTGACGGTCTTAGACAATGCAGGAGCATGCCGTTCTGATGAGTTATAAAACTTACTTTGGGCAACGTTCAAAAATTTCGATGACATTATGGTAGTTACAATTCCAGATTCTAAAAATGGTATGTCACGTACGTTTACAATTCTCGTCTAGGTTCTGATTCTCACCTAGAAATCCTCAAGAAATATATCAACATTAGATTGGAAATTAAAACTGAAATTTCACGCTTTTTTATGACCTATCAAACAAGTAGATGTTACAACCAACCAGTCGGCAAGAACACTCTTTCTATGAATCCTAATAAGATTGCACAGTTTTTGAAACTAGAACATCCTAAAACATATACAGTCATTGATTCCGAAAAACATCGGCAACGTTACTAGCTAATACAGGAGTTGATATATTAGTAATCAAGAGACAAGAGACATGGTGGGTGGAAATCAGCCATAATTGCAGAAAGTTATGTTGCTGACAGTTTAAGTAACAAAAATAAAATAGCCAACAGGATTCTTTACAATAACACTTCAACTCCAGGTTCTAGTAGTACTTCGCATCATGATGCTTTAATGGATCAGTCAGATAATATTGAGCCTCCGGTGACTGAAATGGAGCGGTCAAATCATTTTGAGAAAGATGTGACAATTAATAAACGCGAGGGGAATAATTATCCAGATTTCATATATATTACTAAATGTAATAACTGTACAATTATTATAAAAATCCATTCATAACAATTAATAAAATGTAATGTTCATAAAATATGCATCTATAACTCGAATTCGCTTTTTCGCTTCCCGTTGTCCATAGCAACCTCCACTGCTACGGTAAAATCAACTTACCTCCACAAAAACAATGTATTAAGAGTCTATTTACTACAGTGGAAGCAGATAAACTATGTTACAGTTAAATAAGTGCTCTTGAATCATTTCTACAAATTACAACGCTTAGGAAACGTTTGTTCTAAATTATTGTAAACTACACCAATTGTTCGTATGACATAATAAAACCAAATTTACCAATAACTGATAAACTTTAAGAAAAGTAAAGCAGGCAATAAAAATATAACAACGTTTTACAAGGAAAGGATAAAAAGCAACCTTGGAAAAGAGTTATGTAAAATAAAGTAAGACTACATTTATTATACCTATCTGATAAAATAAATTGTAGCCGACACAACACAATCGGCATTGCGATGGTGACGCTAGCTAGATAGAATGAATATAGAGTTAAATTGACATAGGGGTGCCGGTCCTTGCTGTGAAATTGCGAGAGCTGAAATTGCTTCCTCTAATTGAGAATGCCGAGAAGAGATAGTTTATACAGATATCGCTTATCCGCAAATATGATTACGTTTGTTTTCCAGTTATCTGCATCAGTAATTGTATTCTAGTATTAGCATTCGATGCTCACACCCCATGTTAACTATACAAGAAAAATTAATTGTTCAAAAATTTATTCGTGTTAAAAATAAAAAGTATAGGTACCGTTTTATTAAAATACCAAAGAACGTATATTTATAATCATTTTTCAAAGACAGGGTGTCGCAGTTAGCGTACAAAAATTTACCAGGGGGTAGACCAGGTCAAAATAAGATTAAAATTCTTATAAAATATTTTCCTGCGATGCACTCTCACAGAGTTACAGGGTGTTGTTAAAAAATAATAACAACTTTCCGCAATAAGTCAAAAACCATTTTAGGGATTTAAGTTATTTTTGGGTGAAGTGTACATCAATTAAAGGTCATTAAAACTACATGGTGCTTAGTGCAAGTTTTCCTGAATCTGCAATCGATTCGGAACAAAAAATGTGCTCTTGTTTCATAGCTCAAAAATGAACCGATTTTGAGTAAATTGGGTCTAAAGTATTGACTGTATTAATTCGTAGTAAAATGCATGTAAAGATTTAATTTGTTGTTATCTAGTAGGTAATTTTTTATAATTACAGGTACCTACTAGATAACAACAAATAAAATCTTTACATGCATTTTTCTACGAATTAATGCAGTCGATAATTTAGACCCAATTTACTCAAAAACGGTTCATTTTTGCGCTATGCAACAAGAGCACAGTTTTTGTTCCAAATTAATTGCAGATTCGGGAAAACTCATTCAAATTACATAAAACTAGGATATGCAAAAGTTATGAAGACATAACCTTGAGGACAAGTTGGCCTAGGCCGCCCCTGGCGTCAGATTGAAATAAACATCATGTATGTTTAATGACCTCTAATAGATGTACACTTCACCCAAAAATTACTTAAATCTCGGAAAGGGTTTTTGAATTATTGCGGAAAGCTATTATTTTCTTCTAAACAACGCCCTGTAACTCAGTGAGAGCAGTGCATCTCAGAAATATATTTTATAAGAATTTTAAGCTTATTTTGGTTTGGTAAATTTTTGTAGGCTCACACTGGGAAACCCATAGAGTAAAAAGTACAGGACCCAGAACTGACCCCTGAGGAACACCCATCTTTGATACGGTAACCAACTATGTTGCTTACAAAAAAGCAAACTTTATATTTTTATAATGTCATAATTTTTATAGGTTTGTTCCATACTAACTGGATTGGATTCTTTATTTCTATGTAGTTGTCTTACAAATGATTTTTTGGTTAGAGAGGCTATAAAATCGATTAAATTCATAGATATCTTTTTCCAAGAGATAAAGCACACAAAAATGAAGTGAAAATGTTGATATCACCAACTTGATTTAAGTTGCTTATATCGTACTACAGTGGAATTGTCTAATTTATGCTGACTCCATGTCACTTATTTTAAGCTTTCCTCAGAGTAGTATATTAAATTGAAAATGCGATATTGTTGCTTGGATAATTTCTCAAATAAGCAACGAAAGTGTATGTTATTCCGCGTTATTTTTTCAGCAAGTTCATAAACCATTTGATTGTGTTAAACAAAGAATGAGATTTCAAAATCTTTTAAATGAGCAGAGACGTGAAACCATGTTAATAATATCACAATTTTTAAACAAAAAGTTGCTAACAGTTACTTCTATCGATTTTTATTATAAATTATAGCGGTACAACGTACGATACTCACTGGTATAATTTAGACAGCTGGTCTTTAAAAATTTTTCTAATAAATATTATTCTTTAGAAACTTTAAAAACTGTAGAAAATAAAAATAAAAGATTCTGAAGAAACACTTTTTTACCTTGTAATTAAATTATCCTCTAACACATAGTGTTTGCGGACAAAAAATCTGAAAAATTTTACGTATTCTACTGCTTTCCCTAAATGTAGACTCCAAATTATGTTATAGTATATCTATTTCTATAATTGTTGTTAAAAAGTCGCCGTTTTATAAAAACAGTTATATGCTGCGACTAACCCACGCCTAAAGCTCTGTCTGAATAGAGTCGTTCGTTGACTTATTCACACCTATAATAGAATAAACTTAGATGAAGGAGTTGCCATAGTACCTTCCAAAGCTTTAAAGAAATAAAAAGTGTTAAGGAATCAATATAAATAATAATATTGAATAATCAAATCAAAATAATCAAAAGTAGTAGATATAGATAAAATAACTACAAATTCATTGACATGAACACTTTTATATAAATAAGTGTATAAAATAACTACGTTTGCATTCTTTAAAGATGTGATATGCACTTTTTCTCAAAAATGCATCTTGGAGGGGTTATGAGCATTTTAATATTCTCAAAATTGGTTAAAAATAGCTGAAATTCCACAATTTTAATTTCAAAATCTTAACTATTTTAACAAAAAATCGATATTTTCAGTGATTTTGAACTATTTTTGAGGTTAGGGAAAAATCTTGACGTGACGGAGCATTTCTGATGGCTCCATTGAATTCAGCCAGTCAAAATACTGTTAAAAATACATGAAGAAATTATTTTGTGTCTGTGTAATCAGTTATACAGTGTGTCCTGAAATGATGGAACAAAATTCATATTTTTTCCAATTCAGGTTTTAAAAAATCGCCGAAACAGGTCAATTAGTAAATAGAAATTGTCACTTTTCTGCAATATTTTCTATTTTTTTGAGCCATGTTTGACATACCTATAACATTACCAACATTTTTTTTAATATAAAGCTCTATATTTTGTGGTATAAATAGATAGCCGAATTCAGCGATATAAGGTTATACCTACTTTTTAGTCATACTTGTCAAAAAATATTTAAAAAATAGTTTTTTATATCGTACCTACTGACGACTATTTTAAACAATCACAGTCTCTTCTGTACTTTAAAAAAGGACTTACTCTTTATTAATATTTTTCTGGTTACTTTAAAGCTTTTCTAAAAAGACAAAATTCACTAGAGTACCTTAGGTATAACGTGAATCGGTTTAGTTCAAATTCATTGACACAGACAGAAGATTACAGTTTTGCGAGGAAATTGGAAATTTATTTGGAAGACAACCTAACATAACGAGCGTTCAAATAAAAACGTTGGTTCTGAAAATTTGGACGTAGGGCGTAGCGTATAGCAAATGAACTTAAACGTCATCTGTCAAAGCGCTATATCGCCGCTATCAATTTGAATATTTTCGTTTTAAAAAGCGTTTAAAATGGTGTTTTCTCAAGAACAAAAAGTGTTTATCATAGAGTCCTACTTTAGAAATGGACGCAAGATTGATGGAATATGGAAGTATTCTATTGAGGAATGTTTCATAGAATTTCAAAATCAATTTCCCGGCGTTGTTGAGTACAAAATTTTTCAAAGTGCAGTTCAGCGTTGTGTTAATGTTTTTCGTGAAACGGGCAGTGTAACAAGAAAAGAAGGAAGCGGCCGACCTAAAAAGCGGACTGAAGAATTAAAAGAAAANTTTAATTCTTCAGTCCGCTTTTTAGGTCGGCCGCTTCCTTCTTTTCTTGTTACACTGCCCGTTTCACGAAAAACATTAACACAACGCTGAACTGCACTTTGAAAAATTTTGTACTCAACAACGCCGGGAAATTGATTTTGAAATTCTATGAAACATTCCTCAATAGAATACTTCCATATTCCATCAATCTTGCGTCCATTTCTAAAGTAGGACTCTATGATAAACACTTTTTGTTCTTGAGAAAACACCATTTTAAACGCTTTTTAAAACGAACGTTATTGAAACTGACAGCTGCTATACAGCTCGTTGAGAAATGAGGTTAAGTTGGTCGCTATAAGCTACTCCCTACGTCCAATGTGTCAGAGCCAACTTCGACCACGTTTTTATTTGAACGCTCGTTATAAAATTATATAACTTTCACTGGCGATGCAACTTTTTGCTTAAACGGAACCGTGAACAGGTAAAATACTAGGTTTTGGAGCCCAGAAAATCCGCATTGGATGCAAAAAAACATACACAGCGGCTGGAAAAAGCGAATAGTAGGAAATCGCATACTGGAACCTTATTTCTTGGAGGGCAATTTGATAGGCGACATTTATTTAGATTTTTTGCATTTCCAGCTGATTTCAGCCCTGGAATTAATTTTTTATAACTCTAATGAGCGCGATATACCTGCTGATGATGTCTGGTTCCAACAAGGTGGTGCCCCTCCACATTTTCGCCTCGATGTAAGAAATTACCTTAATAAAGTTTTCCCAAATCGGTGGATAAGCAGAAGAGGGTCGCTTGAATGACCATCACGCTCCCACTATACAGGGTATCTCATAATTAGCTGCCAACCCTGAACAGGCCGATTCTATGATCAAAACTAAGTAAAAAAGTTCATATGAACATGGGTCCGGAAATGCTTCCTAAGGGCACAGGGACCCATTGAAGAGGGAGGAATGGAAATCATTTTTTTGCAATATCTCTCAATCGCGTTGTGATAAATGAATGAAATTTGGTATACACAGCTAAATTTTGATGAGCAATTTGATGGACTAATCCATTTATTTCCACAAGGTCCATTGGGGTGGGTACGGGGGGACCCTTGGTACTTTGCGTGTGTAACTTTTTCATCTTTGACTTTTTAACAAATTGGACAGCAAATTCGTTTTCCCGAACTGTTTTACGTTAAAACGATACTCTTGTTTCAAATCGTTATCTTTAACGGTTTCTGAGAAAATCGCTCTTGAATTAATCCCACTTTGGTCAATTTCATAGTAATTTAAACAAAAAATAATAATAATTTTCCTTTCCTCTCTTTTCCATTTAAAGGATTAATGTTAATTTAATTTAATTTTATATTATTATTTTTTTATTAAAATTAGATTAAATTTAAACAAAAACATTTTTGTTTTTATTAACAGATTTATTCGGTCCGATAGTGCTACCTGCACATTTAAATATTTAGAGTTTTTAACACACTTCTTACCCATTACAAATCCATGACTAAATGTTCTTCATGCGTGCTGGTGCCCCTCCCCATATTTCAGTGAATACCACCTTTCCGTAAAGGTGGCTAGGACGAAATGGCCCTGTACGTTGACCAGCACGAGGTCCGGATATGAACCCTCTGGACTTTTTTGTTTTGGAGTGCATGAAACAAAATGTATACTGAACGCCTTTTGTCGATACAGCAGATCCTCAACAGCGTATTTTTGCTGCAGCTAAAGAAATTCAACAAATGTGTACAAAGTGTACAAACATACAAAGCCTGAAATTGGAAGATTTAATACTCCTAAAGGTAAGTTTGATACATATTAATTTAGTGGGTCCTTTACCCACATCTGGCGGTTGTAATTATATACTTACAGTGGTTGATCGTTTTAGTAGATGGCCAGAGGCATATCCTCTTAGGAACATGACAGCTGTAACGGTAGCAAACAAGTTATTTACTGAATATGGTTGTAGATTTGGTGTTCCTCACACTATTACTACAGATCAAGGTATACAATTTGAATTAGATTGTTTAGACAGTTTACTAAATTTCTAGTGGAACATACCTGTATAGTCCAACCAAATTACACTTGGAGAAAAAAAAATATTTTTATAATAAACCTAAAAAAAATAAATGCGTGTGCAGAGGCGGCGGAGGGTTGATTTGGGGGTTGAAAAGTTATGAAAAATTGTCTCGTTGGGATTTCTGGCGAAAGTTGACGTCTGATTTTTCGTTTTTTATTGCTCATTTCCGTAAAAATAATTTAATTTTGACGAAACTTGGTGAAAGTACACCTTTCTCTGCCTTAAATAACCTCTAATTTTTTTAGATAAAAAAATCGAGAAGTTTCTGAGATATTCATTTTTTCGGCCTGAAACACTTGTTTTTCAAAGAAAAATTCTACTTAAAAATATCATCGTACAGTGTTCTGCCGGTAACCAATTTTTTCGTTTTGACATATGCTTTTTGGTGAAACAAAAAAATTTGTAATCACAGTTCAAAAACATGCTCAAAAATGCAAAATAGTAGAAAATGACTTGCAGCAATGTCTCATTGTTTGACATCTAAGGCGAATTACAAATGCTTAAATGATAAATTATATCTGGACGATTTGAGATTTCAGCAAAACAAAGTATTAACTGCAAAGTCTACTGTTGATGCCAAATCCGAAAACCCGAAATTTTGCAAAATCGTTTTATTTTTTTTTCTAGCTTTATTTGAAAACGAATTTTAAATAAATTGCATATTTACATTGCCACTTTTTTCAGATCAGATTATTTTTTTTTTTAATATATCGCTGCTATTTTTATGACAAAATCTACTAATTTTTAATTCTGTATTACATGACATTACTACTGTAATCTCTTAAATAGGTTTTTAGCTATCATTAAACATTTTTCACGCTTTCAAAATACCTGTATCTATTGGAGGAGAGAGAGAGGCGAGAATAAAAGTCAATACAACACAAAATATCCAACAAGTTTTTTTAATCCATAATTTAAAAAGTTGTAGGTACCCAATAAAAAATAATACGAATTTATTAAATATTTTATTATTTCTAATTAGTATTGCTAATAGTAGTAAAAAATTGTTGGATATTTTGTACGGTATTGACTTTTATACTTATAAAAAAATAAGTATACTAATCGATCCTACGGAAAAAAAATTATTATTTATTTTATTTATTCACTCTTCGACTTATGTTTATAGCAATACTGTACAAAAATAGTTTTGGGTCAAACAATGAGACAGTTTTTTTGTATTTTTTCCGTACAACTGAATGATATAATCAGTTTTTGATTTTTTTTAAATTTAAATAAATTATCAACAATTACTGAAAAATTCATTGCTGCAAGTAATTTTTTATTTTTTTGCATTTTTGAGCATGTTTTTGAACAGTGATTACAAATTTTTTTATTTCACCAAAAAGTATGTCAAAGCGAAAAAAATGATTACCGGCGGAACTCTGTATGAAGATTTTTTTAAATAGAATTTTTCTTTGAAAAAAAAAGTGTTTCAGGCCGAAAAAAATGAATATCTCAGAAACTTCTTGATTTTTTTTTTTTAAATTTGAGATTATTTAAGACAGAGAAAGGCATACTTTCACCAAGTTTCGTCAAAATTAAATTATTTTTGCGGAAATGAGAAATAAAAATCGAAAAAACAGAAAAAAATCTGTTTTTCGCATTTTTCTCGGAAATTTTGAGGTTATGTTAAAAAGTGACCTCTACAAAAATTGTAGAGTTTTGCATGATCTATAACTTTTGTAGTGGAAACTTTTTTGTTTGACGTCAACTTTCGCCAGAAATCCCAATGATACAATTATTCACATCTTTTCAACCCCCCAAATCAACCATCCGCCGCCTCTTCTCACCCATTTATTTTTTTTTTTGTGTATTATAAGCCCCTTTACCATTTCCACTTATAAAAGTCCACGTAACAATTTTCTTTTTTTTCCCTCTAAATGAGTTGTTTTGATCGGTCTAATAAGATACAAAACTACACCGTATCATCCCCAAAGCAATGGAATGGTAGAACGATTTCACCGAACTTTTAAGACAGCTCTAATAGCTCGTTGTAATATTAAGCACTGGAAAGATGAAATTCCTATTGTTTTACTAGGTTTTAGAGCTTTAGTAAAAGAAGATATGAAATATTCACCTGCTGAATTGGTTTTTGGTCAAACCATTAGATTACCGGGAGAATTTTTCACTGAATGGAATCAACAACTATTAATCGTTTAAGAGAATTATTTGGAAATATAAAACCAACTACGATACGTAATTGTAAAAATCAAAAAAATTTTGTTAGTTCAGATCTTAATACATGTAATTATGTTTTCGTCAGAGCCGATGTACTTAAACCAAGTCTAAAATCTTGTTACGAGTCCTTTCGAATTGGTAACTCGTAACAATGATGTTTTCCATATCGTTAAAATTGGTAAAAAAGTATGTATCAATGTTGAGAGAATTAAAGCAGCATGTCAGTTCCGATGTAACAGATATTGTACCTACTACTCAGAAAAAGGTAACATTTGTTGCTAATTTTGATTTAGTTATATTATGTTCTCTTTTTTTTTAGTAGTAGTATTATTGCGGGCATGCTTGCATTCACTCAATAGTCTCCGATATTATTTCTTGGTATCCAAGGATATAATGGTATTATTGAGATTGTGTTTTGATATATAATCTAGAAACCAAGTTTTAAACGTCAGAAATAAAAATATAAATGATGTAATTAATTAATCCCACACGAAGGCTGTAAAATACCCTATATATCTTGATTCTCCTTTTGTTTTAAGTAAGATTTTTTCTATACATCTTAGAAATTATAAAAAAAATACTGTAAAAAAAGAGTTTTATTTCATTATGTCTTACGTTAATGATTCCATAAATTATATACATTAAATGAGCCTTTTAAGCTCTTTAGAATTACTCAGTACTATACAAGACGTTCGGTTGAAAATAATTCTCCTTCATGAAATTTGTCCCTCGAGTTTCAATACAACCTGCCACCTTCCTGGATCGTGAAGGCGATGTTGGTGATGATGTTATTGATTTCTGCTTCAATACTTTTTGTTTAGGGTGTTTTCATTTAGCAGTAGCGTTATTAACAATCGCTCGCGATTCAATCTACATCCCTTACCCGTAGATACTTTAAAATTTCTTGTATAACACAGCCTTTTGCCTCAAGTTTCCCTCCAGTTTTTTCCATGAAAAAATATTATAAAATTGTAATACAGAATGATCAGAAAAAATGGTTCAACACTAACCAAAATAATATGTTTGAGCTCATCATGCCTTATAGGAATGTCGCTGGTTTAAGAAATACAGGGTGTTCAAGGTTTAAATTTTACTCTGAAATTTCTCAATAATTGAGAAAGTTTTGATAGCATGACTCTGAAATTTGGTAGTGTTAGGTTTTTTGGTATGAGAATTACGAATTTGAAGCTTATTTTGACGTTGCTTCTAAAGGGCGCCAGTTTCACCGTATTATTTAGGTAAATCAAAACATATATTTTTTTCTATAGAGCTATGCTTAAAAAAAGTTAAAAATCTAAAAGAACGTTCAATTCTACATAAAAAATGTACGTTTAGGTCGCCTAACTGTATCGGTATCTGAGTTATTTGCATTTCAAAATTTCAGTGTATTTTGTGGTGATTTTCTTTCAGGTGCTGATATTGCTATTTCTTTTCTAAGAGACTTGTGTCAAATTTTCATGTCAATAAATATTAGTGTATTTTATTCGTGCTAAAATTATTAGCTAGTGATCAAAAAATACCATGACAATAATTTTTTCAACAGTGAGATGCGTGATATGATTTTTGCTTGATTTTGCTAAGGCTAATTTTAATGGACATGCGGCGGCCCGAAGGTACTTACAGTTGTGCCCAAATAGACAGCAACCTAATTATAAACTATTCAGAAATCTTTACAACCACTGTGCAAAACCGTACTTATCTTATCAACTTCGACGTCACCTGTTACATGAGTGTTGCACAATAATGAAAAAGTAATATTAACGGTCATTAGAAGGAAGCGCAAAAAAGCAAACGCCTAGGTGGGGCAATTCTGGAAGGAAGCCTAAGTAGTTGAAGATATGCAGTTGAAGTGAGTAGTGGAGAATTAAGTGTTTAACCGGTATTAGTTAGCAGGTAATATTCTTTAAGTACTTTGTTGTTAATTGTTCTATGTAATCTTATGATTGTGATGATTATAGACGTTTCATGATAATAATTCTGTATATGTTTAACCTTCATTGTCTTAGGCTCAGGGGCGTATATTTCTAAAAGATAAAATTGTTACAATTATTATTAAAGATTGCTCATTATTTATTACATGTTAAAATATGTATATTGCCGTGACTGCCCAGATATTGCAGTAACGACTTCTTTGTTCCACATTTAACTTGTGCTCACTTTGTGTCATACGCATGTAAGAGCTTTGTTAAATTTACTAACATTTTCGTCTATGATATTAAATACAAAAAAAGAATTGCTCTGGATTGCCTCCCGTATGGGACTCCAGTACCTTACCTATTTATTATTATTGTTATTATTGTTGTTGTTCTTCCGAAGTCTCAACTATACGAGTAGCTGGATTGCCTCCCGTATGGGACTCCAGTACCTTACCCATTATTATTGTTATTATTGTTATTATTACCTTCCGGTGTTGCCGGCTAACTAACAACAAACCACTTCAGTTTTACTTGGAAGTGTGTATGACTATTATAAGTGAGATGACATTTAGTGACACATTAAATGAGACAGGTCTTCGTTATCATTAGCAAAGGTTCTTAATTTATACCTTTGGTTAGCGGTTGTTTTGTATTTATATTTGGGTGGTAAGAGCAACGATCGTAGGTTTCTCTGCCATGCTCTTTCGCCACAGGACCTCTAGGTGAGCCTGGCACTCTCATTCTATGTTAAATGGTTGTTAACGTATTTGTTGTTCATTCTATTTGTCACTTGTTTAATTTGCAGACTGTTGTATGTAAATAATAAAGTTAGGTGTATTTACTCTGCTTTTGATTTATAAAATTAAAACATACTTCCCCTCTACAAAGTTAGTAGCCAGCGCCTTTCCATTAATTAGAAATAGATGTATACAATGTAGGTATTCCTTATGACGATCACATATTTTTGGCCACAACTACATTTATATTTTCTTGTCGATCAAACCTGGGGTTGTTATACTACACCACTTAGGCGAATCTGGATCTTTTCTACCAAAATCTATCAAGAGTCGATGAAGAAGAAGATTCCGGTATGAGTACAAGTCGGTTAAGTGCGGCAACGGGAGTAAGTCAATCGTCCATTTGTAGAATTTTGAAAAAAGAATTACTTCATCCAAATCATTATACTCCGGTTCAACAGTTATTGCCTCAAGATTTACCAGCTCACCTACAATTTGCTCAGTTTGTACAAAATATGCGAATGGAAAACCCAGATTTCCTCTATAAGATTCTTCTATTTACCGATTAGACGACATTTACTAGACGGGAAGTTTTGAATTGGAAGAACAATTATTTGTGAGATTCCGAAAATCCGCATGCTGTGCGGAATATTTGGTGTGGTTTAATTTCTGGTTTTTTCATAGGACCTTTTGAATTACCTTCCAATCTAACTGGACCTGATTTATTTAAATTTTCTTCAGCATAATTTAAACGGCGCTTATAAATGATATACCACTTGCTTTAAGAGAGAGTATGTGGTTTATGCACGACCGTGCCGCACCACAGTTTGCCTTGCCAGTATAGACTAGGCGGTATCTGTTTTGGTTTGGGTGAATCGTATATTCACGGAGATTTTCGGCTTTTTGGCTTTCAAATATCACTAGAAATGAAAATTTTTCTATCTATGCGCATAAACAAAAACGTGGTCTTAACTTTTGCCGGCACAATATGTTAAAAAAAATCGAAAAATGTCATATTTTTCTTCCTATTTAATTATGTATCTTTTCAAGAGTTGATTTTAGGCGAAAATGGAAGAGGAAAAAAATGTTTGTAATTAAATTTTTTACAAAACATGACTACTTACAAATCGAATGAATCATGATTATTTTCATCAAAATCGGTTCTATAGATTTTGCACAATAATTTTGCAATCCAGATTTTGGAAAAAAAATGTAAATTTTCAAAATTTTGCACAGCAAAAACCAAGGCCCTTAGATACTTGAAAATTTAATCACATATAGAAGGGCTCTCAAGCTTTCAAACTTTTTTTGAAAAACTCGAATCCGTCAATTAGGAGAGCTCTGACGCTTGGTTAAACATTCGTCAAATTTTTGTACTTTTAAACAATTGCTTATCAGGTAAAAAATATATGATTTGATTTACCTAAATAATAGGGTGAAATTAGCGCCCTCTAGGAGCAGCGTCAAAATAATATGTATATATGGTAAATAATATCTACAAAATATGAATCAGACTATCTACAGTGTTATCTTACAGTAAAAAAATATCTAAATATAACTTTGTTGCTTTAAAAGAAATTTAATTCTTTGCAAGGAATTAAGTTATGAAAAATAAAGGGCCCTCGCATTTCTGATATGTAGGCGTCAACTTAATTATTCTTACGGAAGGTTTTGCATAATTTTATACATTCGAATAGACTAGAATAGAATAAAGGTATAATAACAGGTTAATAATAAGTTGTAAAGCCAAATTATTATGCCACAAGTGTAATGTAATAAACAAATATTCGCTTGCTGGATATTAAAAGTTTTATTCTTTAAATTAACAAGACGATTTTTATTTTTCCAATATCATTAAGTGCAACAGATTTTACTATTAATGGATCATACGGGGTGTTTGTTTAGTTAAAATAAAAGATAAGTTTTCATGGAATCGAAACGGTTTAAAAATTCCTATTACTATGTCGGATATCCGGCGTCTTCACCAAATGTTAACTCTGATATGCCCGGCGCCTCCACCATATGTTACGTTTGAAGCTTTAGGTATGTGCTCAACTGCTGAGGAAAAGGGTTACGAAACAAAGAAAAACAAATGTATACAGGGGAACTTTGATTGCCTCAATTTTAACAGACGATAGAATACATTAAAATAAATAAAAATACCATATAAGTATGACATGAGTCCTAAACACAACCATTTCCAAGAAAAAAATTATCAAAATCTCCAACTTGACATACAAAGGTTCGATTAATTAAAGAATATTGACATAACTGCGTGGATAGAATGCCTTAAAATACTTACTTATCACTTATTTGTGCTTAATTCTAAAAAATAATTAGTGTTGTGATAAATTTAAAATTCGATAAAACTCATATCGAACAATGTGACAACGGCGTGACGGTTAACATGAGGTACCAAACAGTCCAACAACCAGCAATACACAATTCAGTTTGTATCTGGAATTTGACCGTGACGGAGTGTTTTTTGCGTACCACTATTTCCTTTTCTTGAGTTGTTTCTCCCTGCTTTTTTAAAATGTTTACCGTAATTTTTTAATGTATGCAGATGATTTTAAGATATATTCTAAAATAAATAACCTTACGTTATTTCAAAATGATCTTGATACATTCTATAGCTACTGCTTGTTGAATAAACTACATTTAAATTTCAAGAAATGTCATTATACTTGTTTTACTCGCAATAAAAATTTATTTAGATTTGACTGTAACTTCAATAACGAAAGGCTTTCTTACTTACAGGAGATAAAAGACCTAGGTGTTATTTTTGATAGAAAATTAACTTTCTCCCCACATATAGATTACATTTCGCTGAAAAGTAGTAAGATTTTAGGGTTTATCATTAGAGTATCTAAGGATTTTATAAGGGTAAAGTCATTATATTTTACTTATGTCTATAGTACGATAAATTTTGCTTCAAGTGTTTGGAATCTCCAGTATGTGATTCATAACTCTCGTCTCGAAACGATTCAAAACAAATTTCTTAAATACCTTAATTTTAAAGTGACTGGGGTATATACTTTCCAGAATTCGGCCTTTCTACAACAAAGATTTAAAATTGGATATTTAGAAAATAAGATAAATCAGAATGACGTAATATTTTTATTTAAACTTCTGAATAATCTAATTGACTCTCCTAACTTATTAAGTCTTGTAAATATGTATGTACAACCCAGAAATTTTAGAGTTAATTCATTATTCCAAGAGTCATTTTATTACACTAACTGTGGACAAAATTCTCCGTTAAACAGAATGTTCAGAACTTACAATAATTTATTTTTCAATATAGATATATTTAGCGTTTCACTAGCTGGCTTTAAGAGAGCACTAAAACATTTTTGTCATTGTATTAGTTTATTTATACTATACAGGCTGTCCCATTAATATTGCGGGGAGTTTTCTTGACCAAAAATAAGAAAGGAAGTTCCTATAAACCCATGTCCGAAAAAGATTCGTTTCGGAGATACAGAGATACTAATATCTGGAGAACCCCAATTCCGATTTTTTTTTAAATTTGGTATGTTTGTTTATAAAAACGGTAGACGTCGTCTGACGTAATTCGATTTATTTTATCTATTCCAGCGGCGTCCGGGGACTCACTCCTGTTGGTATTAATAAGTAAACATATGAGACGTCACTGCTTTTTCTTAGGTGTCATATTTTTTTTCTAATTATGCGATTAAAAATACTTTTTTGTCTCTTTACATTTTTGATATCTTGCTTCGTTTTCGAGCAAAAAATTAATATCCTTTCATATGCACATTCTTAAGAGAAGTAGAAAACAAAAATAGAAATTCAATGTTTGTTATTTACTAATCAACGTTAACGATACATTTAAAGGAAAAACAATGTAACAAGCTGAAAAACAACAACTCACTAAATAATGTTTTTCTTTAAATTATTAATATTAACAGAAACATAAGAAAAAATATTTAACAAACAGCAATGATATGAAAAATACTATACATACACAGGCGTTACCACAGTTGTTGAAAATGTGCACATTCAACTCTAATACAGGCATCTATCCTACGACACATTGATTGGCGAACCCGTTCAAATATTCCTGCTGTGTGTCTAATTGTTTCACAGGATGCGACAATGCGGTTTCTTAATTCGTCTATGGTTTGCACTGGAGTCGTATAAATCAAATGTTTGAGGTGACCCCAAAGGAAAAAATCCAATGAATTTAAGTCGGGAGACCTGAGGGGCTAGGGTTGAGTGCCTCCTCGACCTATCCAGCGATTTGGGTAGATACTGTTCAAATATTCACGTGCAGCTAAACTGAAATGGGGTGGAGCACCATCGTGCATAAAATGCATTTGCAACCTTAACGGCAATGGGATGTCTTCCAAAAGTACGGTTAATTCATCCTCAAGAAAACGGCGATAAACATCTCCAGTGAGCCTCGGTGGTAAAAAAAATGGGCCTTATTAAGTGGTCTCCCACAATTCCGACCCATACATTAAGTGAAAACTGGTGTTGATGACGGCCTTCTAATATTGCATTTGGGTTCTCGTCCGCCCATACATGATTATTATGGAAGTTCATTATGGCTTTTCTAGAAAAATTCGCCTCATCCGTGAATAGTAGGTACTTCTGCTAAAAATTGAGGATTTTCCCCAATTTTTTTGTCGTATCTATCGACATAAATCTAATCTTAACGAAAAATCAGTCGGTAAAAGTGCCTGAACCCGTTGGATGTGAAGATTATATTTTAAAATTAAAATTTTAATTTTAATTTAAAATCCTGAAAATTGTAGAACGACTTGCATTTAAGTTTTTAGCAATCTGTCTGGTACTTGTTGTTAGAGTGTCCTCAATTTCATGAAGTACATCTTCCTCCAATTGTACGGTTATTGCTGTGCGAGGTCGCCCGTTTCCTGCGGTAAGTTTTAGAAAACTTCCAGTTTCACTAAGACGTTGATGAAGACGGGTGAACATAGTATAATGAGGAATTATACGATTAGGATATTTCTGCTCATAGAGGCGCCTGGCGGCTAATGCATTATCGTTGGCAAGGCCATAAAGAAAATGCATATCGCACATTTCACTATTTGTGTAATTCATTTTGACAAGCAGGAATTGACAACTACACAGTTCAAGTTCTTATTAAAATCACAGACTTAAGCTATTAATTTTTTGCTCGAAAACGAAGCAAGATATCAAAAAAAGTAAAGAGACAAAAATGTTGTATTTTTATCGCATAACTAGAAAAACATATGACACCTAAACAAAAGCAGTGACGTCTCATATGTTTACTTATTAGTATCAACAGGAGTGAGTCCCCGGACGCCGCTGGAATAGATAAAATAAATCAAATTACGTCAAAAGACGTCTACCGTTTTTATAAACATACCAAATTTCAAAAAAATAGGAATTAAGGTTCTCCAGATATTAGTAAAAACCTTGTATTATCTCTAAATTTCAACACCCTGTATCTCCGAAACGATTTATTTTCGGACATAGGTTTATAGGAACTATCTTTCTTAGTTATGGTCAAGGAAACTCTCCCTGAATTTTTTCGCAATATTAATGGGAAACCCTGTATATAGTATGTGTACATGTGTGTATGTGTGTGTGTGTGTATATATGTTTGGTTTGGTTGTTAATCAATTATATTTAGCGCACATTGTTTTGGTTTCTTAGCCATCTTGTTTAGGTTCCATTTTCTAAATAAATAAATAAATAAATAATAAATACGAGATAATTTTCCAGCGAGTGCGTGAAAATTATATTCGATTCGTGGTTTGTTTTGTACTTGTGCGTTTAAAAATGACTGAATTTTGCTTTTTGGTAAGTACCTAAATTATTTTTAGTATATTCATATATTTTATTCATATAAATTTCATATATTCAAATTAATAATTTGATTAAAAGTTAAGATCCTGTTTAAAGACATCCACAATTACTAAAATCCGAGCTAAAATTTAAACACAACACTATCTTCGTACTACAAAATCGATACATTTTATTTTATTTATTTATTAACTGGAAATCAATTGTCTTGAAATTTAATAAATGTTTCACAATGTTTATTCTGGCATCATTCTTTGAATTTTCTATATGCTCGTCAGTAGCACACTTTCGACTTCTCGGGAAATAAAAATTCGCAGGCAGCACTTGCTGCACTTTTGTAGTATAACATACCCGGGTTCGATCGAAAAAAAATAAAGTAAACGTAGTTGTGGCCAAAAATATGTGATCGTCATACTAACGCTGGCTACTAACTTTAAAGAGGGGATGTATGGTTTAATTTTATAAAACAAAAGCAGAGTAAATACACCTAACTTTATTATTTACAAACAACAGTCTTCAAATTAAACATGTTACAAATAGAAAGAACAACAAAAACATTAACAACCATTTAACATAAAATGAGAGTGCCAGGCTCACCTAGAGCTCCTGTCGGGAAAGAGCATGGCAGAGAAACCCACGATCGTTGCTCTAACTACCCAAATATAAATACAAAACAACCGCTAACAAAAGGCATAAATTAAGATCCTTTGCTAATGATAATTAACGCCCGACTCATTTAATTTCTCACTAAATGACACCTCACTCGAATTACACACTTCCAAGTAAAACTGAAAAGGTTTGGTGTTAGTTAGCCGGCAGGGCCGGAAGGTACTGGAGTCCGATATGGGAGGCAATCCAGCTATGAGTTGAGATTTCGGAAAATCTGTTTTAGCAATTCTTTTTTTATATTTAATTATTCTTTTTTTTCAGATTCGTTCCTCACGGGCGAAAATGTTAGTAAATTCAACAAGGCTCTTATATGCATATGACATAAAGTGAGGACAGGAAATGCTTTATTACTTGTTTTTCGAACAACGTAATCATGACAAAACAAGTTAAATGTGAAACAAAGGAGTTGTTATTGCAACATCCGGGCAGTCACGACAATATATACATATTTTAACATGTAATAAAGAATGAGCAATCTTTAATAATAATTGTAACAATTTTACGTTAGAAAAATATACGCCCCTGAGCATAAGACAATGAAGGCTAAACATATACAGAATTATTATCATGAAACGTCTATAATCTTCACAATCATAAGATTGCTTAGAACAATTAACAACAAAGTACTTAAAGAATAATTACCTGCTAATTAATACCGGTTAAACACTTTAATTTTTCACTATTTTGTCACACTGCCCGCCGATCGTCTTACTACCCATCTCCACACTGTTCTCACTTCAACTGTTTAGGCTTCCTTCCAGAATTCGCCACCTAAGCGTTTGTTTTTGCGCCTGTCACTATTACGTTTTCATTATTATACAATACCCATGTAACAGATGACGTCGAAGTTGATACAATAAGTATGGTTTTGCAAAACCAACAAAATTACAACTTTTATGTAGCTTTGTTTATAAACACCTTAGAAATGACAAAATCCAAACAACCAAGGCGACCTTGCAAGGTTTCGAATTAATATCAGAATGAATTTATTAAGAAATGACAGAAAATAAAACCTAATCTTTATTTCATGAACCTTAAAGAACTGTGGGAGCAGATAAAATGTTATACATCACGCAGCAGTTAAGTATAAATTATACTAGACTTGTTATATTAAACTGGTAAATTACCAGTCTCGGACTCTATTGCCAACCCTCGCTCCGCTCGGGCGCAAAATCGTCCTCGACTGGTAAATAATACTTACCTCCTTTATGGTGTAAATAACTAATTATATATTTTTCATTTTATTATTTATGGTATTGCTGCAATTATCTTTAAAATAAGCTTAGGTTTTTTAGTTGTAAACACAATTCATTTAATACTCCTATGTGTGTCAATTCAAAACGTCCTCTCGGTATCTAGCTGAACAGAAATAAATATATTGATAAACAATTCCTGACGCAGATAGTCATTATTTTAAATCTGTGAATGTACTTTACGATGTTATTGGTGTTTCATCCAACTTATTTAATTCCCATTTTAACTAATATAATAATATAATCAAATCGAATTATTATCTTTTACAAAATTAATTATAAACGGATTGAAAATATGGTAAAGGTTTTTTAGTACAAGCACAGACAATATGGCTTATCGCCACAGACTGCGTATTAAATGCTGGAAATTGGCAGCCTAAAATGGATGCAGGCTCTTGTTAGCCGGCTTCCAGCTATAAAATTTAGCGTGGTAACTCTTCTACTTGGTAACAGGCGGCAGTTCAATAAATTTGATGCATTCAATTATGTAATTAAAGAGATATGGAACTTATCTTTTGTTTGGAAATCACATTTGTGTTAAATACTAAATAAAATAAATCAAGTTAGAATTAAAACTATGAATTTACCTAATTAATTATTTATTTTACATCACCTTGGAATGGGAGAATTCAAAAACTTGAAATTAATGTTTTTAGATTTGTGCATCGACTTTCAATTTGGTACGATATTAAAACCTATGTTTAAAAAAATTGCATTATTCAGGATGTGTATCTTTAGATGGGTACTGCTCTCTTATTGTTGATTTCTTTAGTTAGGTAAAATAATTATTGACACAAGTGTTACATATCATGGATGCCATTGGTAGTGCTCATATTTGTGACACAAGGTGTTTAAAAAAATTAACACAATGTAAAATTGCTACTCAAGGAGTAGTTGAATACGAAATATATATACAGAGATAAGAAAATGCGTGCGCTACTGGTGTTGCAGTTTTTGACTAACTTTTTTTCGATTATTTTTTCGATTCAACACACCGTTTCCGAGTTATTTTTTTATTCTATGATGTCACACACCGTTGGTCCCGATTTTTTTTCGATATGCGGACTTCTGACGTTTTTCACTCGATCACCAATCAGAACCATGAGAGATTTTTGATACTTCGAGTCATTTCCGAGGTACAAGCAAATACTTTTTTTTTTCTTTCATATATTGTGACACCCCTTTTTGCGTCACCCACCGCGAGTGCTCTCCTCAGAACAACCAAGGGGAGATTTGTTTATATTTCCAGCCATTTCCGAGTTACGAGCAAAAACAGTTTTTTTTCTCAAACGTTGTGACATCATAGCTCGATGACGAAGGCTAAAAAGCCACGCGCTCTACCCCACGCTCCCTCTCTTGGTGTCCTGAAATGCTGAGGAAGCCCCAGAGGCTCCTAATGACAGCAGAGAGAGAGACAGAGAGAAAAGCCCTTTATGAGGACAAAGTATATATATATATATATATATATATATATATATATATCTCTATNTAAAAATACATGGGATTTATCATTATCAGAATAACCCATTTTAGTTTAAAAAAATTAAAATGGGTTATTCTGATGATGAAAAATAAAACAGAATTAAACTGTATTATTCAAATAATAATAATGTGCAAAAGTTCTTCAGGAATATCGGCAAGTTTATTTTTGAGGAGAATCCCGTCAACGAGCACTGTAAAAAATGTGTCCAGAAAACAACCCCGATCTCAGTCCTTTAGACATATTTTTGTGAGGACACTTCAACAAAATACACTTTAAAGACCTCAAAATTTACAAGTATTGAAAGAAAAAATACAGGACGAAATGTTTGATAATTCTGAACTTGCATGTTGATTTGTAAAAATTGTAGGTATTTTAATGTTATTTCGTTTTTAGGTATTCTCCTTATGTTGTTGTAAAAGTTAGTTATACAAATCGTTGTTCGTTATTTCAATAAGGATCAATTTTAATTTTTTTAATGATGCCAGCAGATTTTGATGTCAAAAGAAATAAAGGAAAAGTCGTACATTTGTATTTAAAGTTTTTTTCTATCTTTATCTATAAGTGGATGTCAAAATACAAAAAAAACTGTACCTACATTCCGCGACGTACTAATAACCCACCCATATTAAATAAATTTATCATCATCAAATATTAAAAAAAATATATTACAAGTTGTTTAAAATATAATGAATTTTGTTTATTTGGAAATATATTTTCTGTGGTATTTCAATACCAAAAAATTAAAATAGTAGCTAATTAACGAATGATTAAATAACCTAACTGTGACACTGCTGCAGAATATCATATGAAACTACATGGATATTCGTTGATTCTTTAAAACCATTTTTATTAATACCTACATTATACATTTAAGTAAAGACAGTAACGCAAAAATCAGATATTGATAAAGAAGTGTACAAAAGAAATCCGTAAGTACGCCTGGCAACATTACCAAAGTTTTGTTTATATGTTGCTAGGATACGCGTAGGAATGCGGACCGCTGCATTTGATTCTTCCTAAAATTCTGCTGGTAGTGTATTCTCTCGACAGTTTGGAAATTTAAAACTGCTGGCTTATTCCAGTAGCGGTCTGGGGCGATAGCTATTTTGTCTGTGGTACAAGCTTTATTGGGAATCGTAATTCCGCAACAGAGACCCACGCAAATTTATATAAATACTCTAACCTGCTCCATTTCGTAATATGTATTAAAGCATTGTTACGTTAACTTTGGCGATGTAGTAACAATAAAGATATGTCCGACCAATCTCAGTGGAGTCGGGGGTGGGTTATAAAGATATAAAAACAACAATTTATATATAGTGATAAGGACGCCAAGTGATTTTCATAACCATACCTTCAAACATAATAAAATCACTAAACTGTATAGCCACAGATTTTAACAGGAAAAGAAATATATAGGTGTATCAGACTAAATTAATAAAATTCTTAGTGTATTTGAACTATTGAGGTATATTAAAAAAAATGTATATATGTATATGAAGATGTATAGGGGACGGCAGTTAAAACAGACAAAGTATATAACAAGATCAAACAGAGAAATTTGTATACTATCTAAGAACATTAATCGAGAGCTCTCAAACAAACGAGCAATGGATTTATCAAAAATATCAAACTAATGCAGGCCTTTATCTCTTTGCTATTATTAAATTTCTTACACTAACATGCTAAATTTTAATTACACTAAAACAAATATATGGAACCTCTGTTCAATAATTACAACCGAAAATTCCGAATTACCGATCGCATGACTAAATTATTAATTTACTATCTAATGACAACTATCAACATGACAAAAAAAAACCATGAGTAAGTAAGGGGTAGATGATCCCAAAACAATTCTAATACATATGGTCATATATTCATACTAAATATATTCATACTAACGTCGTTAACAACGGTGTAAAAAAATTTCCCACTATGTGGGTTGAGGTGATGTAACTCGTAGGTCTTCACCTTCTCTACGTAAATGTTTGGCTCTTTAGTATCTCGGGAGGCCAACCAATATAAAATCCGATCGGGAATATTTTGGATCTCCTCGTATATATGGCCCCGGGCACAATTTGGAATTTGTTGGAATTTTAAATATATTTCGGATCACCGAAACCCCTACTAAAATGCCTAAAAGCGTATACAAAAAGATAATTTAGAAATAGGAGTTACCAGCAGATAATAAAACCAATTGTTAATTATTTAGAACTCCCCTCTTGTGATCGACGCCCCTAATCACCAAGAGACATTGTTCTCTCAATAATACTTATAAAATATAGCCAATATGTTTCTCAGACGATATTCCAATACCTATATCAACCCCATTAATATCGTCTTAATCAAGGTACTAGCGAAACAGCCGTTATAAACGTAGAATATGCAAATTTTATTGTTCACTAGACCTCAGTCAAATACAAAGTTTTCTATCTCCCTGCGAGAGCTCGCGTACTCGCTATCTCAACCGACCGCTTTTTCCCTAGCTATAAATTCTTTTTATTTGTTGTCGTGCCTTAATTAATAATAATGATAATGTTTAATTATTAACCCCGAAATGATGTTATAGACCGGTAATTGGAAATTTAGATTGGAAAAATGTAATAGCATTAATTAATTTTTTATAATTTCCTTTTGACACCGTTCAATATCTTCTCCATCAAGTCATATAAATTTTAAATCTTTTTCTGTTTACTTTATCTCTCATAGTCCCCTTTCGAAAGAATTACATGGAAATCAAATTAGGACTTCTTACGTACCGCAAAATTATTCTTTCATAGAAAAAAAAGTATTTAAAATAGCGCCCGTTTGTAACACAATTAGATAATTATAAAATTCTTTTTACAGTATAGAATTTATTTTAAAGAAATATTTAGATCTGTTTAGTAAAGTTAAAAACGGAAAGCATAAATGTGCACTGGTTCCATGGCAGTCTTGACTTTATCCACTTTTAGGGGAAAGATGTGATCAATTGAGAAAAACGTGTCAGTAGTTTTGGTTAGTTTTATGACCGGTATATAAAAAGACAAGACGAGAGGGGTATAGATTATTTTTTATGTCGTGGACATGCTTTTGCCTTATAACAAATTTTCTGCGGACGCCCGTCTATTTTTTTACGGTTAACCAAACATTTATTTATGCACACATTTCAAAAAACTAATTTCTCCATAGTAAAATGAAAAATTGTAGTAAAAATATTTTTTTCGGAAAATTTTCCTCAATGTTTAATAAATTACTCTTTACATTCCTCATAATTTGATTAAGTAACTTTTAAGCCAGATGAGAACCGGGCACCATAAACATTGCTTATTGCTAAATAGGTTGATACTAATTATAGTTTATCTTGTTCGTTGGAGTTAGAATTACCGATATTAATTTCAATTAGAATTCTTAATACCTATAAATAAAATTTATTTTATTACCGACTAGTGGAAATTTATACACAACTCCATTTTTCGAAGTCTTAGAACGGTCCCTATTTTGAATTTAAACGTAATTATGGCTTTGAGAACGTACTATAGGCCAGGAAATATAGATTTGGACGCGACTTTTTGTTTCGGCAAGCTGAATTTATCACAATAGACGCTAAATATTATGTAAAATAACATATTAGTTTCCACAGTCATAAAAATGGGGGAGGATTGTTTACAGGGTGGTTAATTGTATAATTTTTACGTAAATTCACGTTTTTCGCTTTTCCACGACAAAACAGTAAAGTACTTTTTTTCGGCTTCAAAACACCTACAAAATTAGCCTTCAAGTGTCAAAAAATATTGACTAGATCAAAAGTTATAACAGAACAAGTTTATTTATGATTTTTGAATTAAACATTTATAAACTGCGTTATTATTACCAGAACGTTTTGACATCGCAACCTCTCATTCCTTATCACTGTCTAATAACTCACACGAAATCTGGAATCGGTAAGTTGATCAGTTTACATGTTATGGCCTTATAAACAAATTAACAAATTATTAGTCTGGACGATCCCTGACGATCTTCCACAATCGCACTGATTTTAATAATAATACATTGAAATCTATAATTTTTTTTTTAATTTCAAATTTGCAACCTGGATTTTTTTTTATTTTTTAGCCCCAGTTACAAAATGAAATACGACACACGAGCGTGATATAGTTATATACAGGATGTTTCTTAATAACGTGCTAATATTTAAGGTTATTCTTGGGTCCATTTTAAGAAAAAAACTTCATATGAACATATGTCCTAAAAGTCTTAACTTTTGAACTACAGAAAGCTAAAGTTTCATGAAAAAGCATTTTGTTTTATTATAACTTTGGCATTACCTACCCTAGATATTTTTTCAAATTTGGTACACGCCTTCTATTCATTGAGATGCATTTTCTGATGTACAAACAATTTTATTATTTTTGCCAGTGGCGTCTGTACAGGTTTTGTATTGAATATTTTTGAAGAAAAATATGTTATGCCACTACTTTTTCTTTAAGTAAAAATCATTTTTGAAATCCTCATGGCTTTCTAAAATGAAGTTACAGTAATCTACATACATTTTGGAATGGTAAAAGAAAATTGCCCTGCCGTAGCATATTTTTCTTCAAAAATATTCAATACAAAATCCGTACAGACGCCACTGGCAAAAATAATAAAATTGTTTGTACATCAGAAAATGCATCTCGATGAATAGAAGGCGTGTACCAAATTTGAAAAAATATCTACATGGGGTAATACCAAAGTTATCATAAAAAAATTTTTTTCATAATACTTTAGCACCCTGTAGTTTAAAAGCTAAGACTTTTAGGATATGAAGTTTTTTTTCTTAAAATGGACCCAAGAAAAACCTCCTTAAATATTAGCACGTTATTAAGAAACACCCTGTATTATTACATATTCGGAAAGCTTATGAAATGAGCTTTAAGTTAAAAAAATGATTGTCAAGACTCGTTGAAAAACAACGGAGTTACAGACTGTCAAATATATTATTTTCAAGCGAATTTCGCTTATTTAACGGCAGGACTATGAATATTATCGTCATTTTCTTCGGACTCGCTGTCGTTCGCTTCCCCCACCCTTCCGCCGCGCCACAGCTCGCCGAAAATCAAGCGACCCACTGACTTTTGACAATATTTCTTATGCACTTAACATACTTCCACAAATAAAATATTTTTACCTGGTTGTAGTACTCGGGTTGCCGGTTATGACAGTACATATTTATATATTTTTTGCCGCTACCAACCTAATTTGTTTAACAATAGGCCGTTAACTTTGACAGTCTGTAACTCCGTTGTTTTTCAATGAATCTTGACGATTTTTTTTTAACTTACCTAAAGCTCTTTTCATAAGCTTTCCGAATATGTAATAATATATTACTATATCACGCTCGTGCGTCGTATATTTCATTCTGCAACTAAGGCTAAAAAATAAAAAAAAATCCAGGTTGCAAATTTGAAATTAAAAAAAATGATATATTTCAATGTATTATTATGAAATTACCATGAAAAAAATCAATGCTATTGCGGAAGATCCTCGGGATCGTCCAGACTAATAATTAGTTAATTTGTTTATAAAGCCATAACTATTCAACTTACCGATTCCAGATTTCGTGTGAGTTATTAGACAGTGATAAGGAACGAAAGGATGCGATGCCAAAACGTTCTAGTAATAATAACGCAGTTTATAAAATAAATGTTTAATTCAAAAGTCAACTTTTTCTGTTTATAACTTTTGATCTAACCAATATTTTTTGAAGCTCGAGGGCTAGTTTTGCAGGTATTTTGAAGACGAAATAAAAAGTACTTAACTGTTTTCTCGTGAAAATGAACGGAAAAAAGTTATAAGCGAAAAACGTGAATTTACGTAAAAATTATACAATTAACCAGCCTGTAAACAATCTTCCCCCCATTTTTATGACTGTGGAAACTAATATGTTATTGTACATAATATTTAGCATCTATAGTGATAAATTCAGCTTTCCGAAACAAAAAGTCGCGAAATGGTCATTTCCCAACTTATTTTCCTGGCCTACTAATGTAAAGGAGAAAAGAAAAACAAATTACTTAACTTTCGAAATCTACCATAGAAATATGAACCACAGTTTTTGTTTACTGAAATCAATGTTTACATGTGTATAAAAGTTTAAAATAAACCTGTTGTTAAAATAAGTGCGTACTCCTTTTTTTCTCTCAAAATTTTTGTTATTACATAAAAAATTTCTCTAAATTCTGCTAATTAATATTTCATCAACTTTGATTAGTATATAGAGAATAACTGACCTGTATATTATTAAACTTTATTATTAATTTTATACATTATTGGTCCTTGTCTGATTCAAAGTACTCCCCTCCCCTATTTACACATTTTTCCCAGCGATGTCTCCATTTCGCAAAGTAGTCCTGGATAGCTACATTTGAAATAGTCTTTAAAGTACGTGACGAATTTTCGTTGATGTCATCACTAATTTGAAAACATCGTCCTTTCAGCACTGATTTTAATTTATAAACCCCAGAAATAAGAAAAAATCGCTAGGAGCCAGGTCTGGCGAGTAAAGAGGATGAGGGACGAAAATGATTTTTGATGCATGTTCAATTTTTCAGATCAAAATTTCATAGCATGGCCAAATGGGATACTAACCTCTTCTGCAATTTCTCTGACAGTCAATCGGCGATTTGCACGCGCCAGATCTTTGACTTTCTGAATGTGGGAGTCATCAGTTAATGTCGAAAGCTTTCCTGGTCAAGGATCATTTTCAATTGACTAACGACCACTTTGACATTGTGAAAACTGTTCGTAACATTGCATACGACAAAGAGGATCATCTCCGTAAACTTTAAAAAGTAAAACGTTTCCTTGAACAGATCTCGTATGCTATCGTTTCCAAAAAAAATGAATAAAAACAAAGTGCTGCTGATTTCTTTTAGGAAATATTCTACCGCGTTATGTTCCCATTACACTTTTATCAATGTGGTTTTTCTTAAATTTCAATTTATTATTGAAGAAATAAATATAATCCTAGCTGCACCTCAAACCAAAGTAATTTAAGTAATTTACAGCTGTTTCCACTTATTGTACCTTGAATTGGGTTACGGGGGTAAATTTACTTATGGGCGCCAGACATTGACTAATCGATTTGTTCCTGTTTCAATTTATCTATTTCCATTTCTTGAACATGTGTCATCAAGTTGAGTGAGTGACAAGGACTCCATTATTTGCAACCCACTGACTTCGGACTGCTTTCTATAAAATTGGAAACGTATTTGCCTAATGACGTTAGCATGTAATATCCTAAGTATTCGGTTTGTTTGTAGGGGAACTATTTGGGACGAGTTTACTAAAAACTTGTATGCATTAGGAGTGTTCTTATTTTTATAGTTAGTATAATTATAGTATAGTCTTTTTATTCTTTATTCTTTTTTGTATTTTAACCAGTTCTTTGCCGGGGTATAGACCAACAATAATGAAAATTTGACTAATTTTGATGGGGGAAAAGTGATATAGTTTTCACATTTTTTGAAGAAAATAATAATTAATTAATTAATATTTTTTATTTAAAACTTCTACATATTACTTATATTACTCGGTATTGTCGTATTCCAAGCCCAAAGTTGATTTCAAATTTTCGCCGATTGTTGACAACAACAAGCCAATCATATTTGCTTTCATTGGAGTATAATAAAATTTCGAATTTTCACTCTTCTAAATTAATTTGCTTTTATCTCGAAAACTGTGTTGTGTTTTTTGAATTTCAACCAGTATGCCATTTTTTGTTAACTTCGACATTTTGTACTCGAATATTGAGAAGAAGTACTTAACATTTGATTCAATCGCTTTGCTTTTTAATTATAGGAATCTCTCATTAAGATGAATCCCATTCTTAATAGAATATAGTTTAGTCTATACGGGCGTTTCTGAAATAAATGAGTGAAAATAAACAATTTTCTTTAAGCAACATGTGGTCTATATGCAGTGGCGTAACCAGAATGTAAAGTTTGGGGAGGGGGCTAAAAATTTCTTAAAATTTGCAGCAAAACGGTTTTAAAATGAAAATATTAGTTTATTAGTTATAATAGTTGTTTATATTTATAATATATTGTTTTCCTTATAGTATATAAATGGTTGTACATTTGGTACCTTAAAATAAAAGTGTAGATATAAAAAAAACTTTGTATCACATAAAAAAAGGAACTAAACATTTTCAGACTCTATCACAAAAAATATCTCAAAAATGTATCCATCATTCAAGTCTTCTCTCTCCAGTATTTGAAAATATATTTATTACTTCTTCAACATTAATGTTCACGTCGATGTGAACATTCATTAACGCCAAACCATTTAGTCGGGATTCGGAAGTTGACAACCTTAGCCAGGTTTTAAGCCGTCTTAAAGTCGAAAAACTTCTTTTTTAAAGTTGCTTTTGCAGGTAGCAACACTGCAAATTGTCCCGCAGTTATTTAAAATATCTATATTTAAGAAAATATTCCAGAATGATTTATTGATTCTACTAACCTCCCGAACCTCGAAATTTTAGAAATGGGTATGCTTAACAACTTTAATAGCTACTTAATATAAGAAAACAAATAAATAATATAACATACAACAGAAAATAGCCAAAATCAAAATGCATAACCACAAAACATGTAAAGCACAGACTACCATGTACAGATTCTCAGCTCAACACAAATTATGACAGACGATGCATTTATCATGCATTTTTTAAGTACGCGATGCGATCGCCATACCCACTGACGTAGAAAGTCAGGCAACCTGTCCCTTTAGGAATCTTGACTGATGCCGAGGTCCGTCCGTGCGCCATGCGGCCCAGCGGCTACAGCTATGATAAAAATCGCACGATAGATCTTGGGGGGGGGGGCTAAAGCCCCCAAAGCCCCACCCTGGTTACGCCACCGTCTATATGTCATACTCTCAAGGTAAAAAATTGTCAAATCAAAGAAACAGAAAATTTAGAAACCGGCCCTGTTGTATAGAAGCAACGTTTTTTGTCAGTCGAAATGTTTACTTTAAAAGACTTTTTGGAAAATTTCGAAACAAAGAGCTGAAAAATAATTAGAGTTCAGAAATGTTAGGGCGGCTATAATGTTGTACAGGGTTGGTTGTAGGTCGGGTTCTCTTTTATGTAATTTTATGCAAACAAAAATGACACAACCGTTGCTTTCTTAACTGAACTCTTGCAAGTATTTGTATAACAGTGTGAAACAAAAAGGGGCAGGGGCATTTTTCTACACTAAACGCTTCACATGAAATTTACCATAAAATATATAGGTATAGTACGTGACAATAAGTACCAGCAAAAGTTAAGAAAATAATCATTTATTTCTCATAAGGACAGTGATTGTAGAAAATAAAAAATAACAGACGTCACATAAAGGAAAAATTGTTTGTTTTTGCGACATGACCCTACCTATCTTTAGAAAAATTTTGCGCTGAATCCGAAACAGATAAAAAGAAAATTTTCTGACGTATGGATTTTCCTCACATACTCTCAATTCTCATCAAAAATTAAAAAAATCCAAACTGGCTATCCAACCTACCTATCCTTAGTAAAATTTTTCGCTGAATCCGAAATTGATAAAAATAAAAATAAATACAAATCAAACGTGGCAACCGTTATAACTAAAGTCTCCCTTTGCTCGTACACTTAACCTCACCCCCAGCTAGCATTTTCAAATTACGGTTAGCATCCTAGCATTGATGACATTTTTCATTGAAAGCTTACTGTTTTCCAAAATGTTTCAAGCTCTTAAGTAACTTTAAGCTAGGTAGGTATTTTCTAAATCCAGGTTATAACTTACTCTGGGTTGGTAGACGCCTTGACGTGGCCCCAGGGCTTGAACTCGCATTTTAATTGAATGCGAAATTAAAATGCTAAAACGTTTTAGAAAATATCTTCCGCATGCTACTAGCTTAATGTTACTTAAGAGCTTTTGAAAAATAGTAAGCTTTCACTGAAAAATTTCATCAGTGCTAGGATGCTAACCGTAATTTGTAAATGCTATCTAGAGGGCGAGGTTAAGTGTACGAGCAAAGGAAACTTAGTTCATCAATATTATATAGTTTTGGTTTTACTGACAGATTTTATAAAAGTTATAACGGTTGCCACGTCTGATTTGTATTTATTTTTATTTTTGAATAGAAACAAGTGAGATATACGGATGAGCAGGAGGGATCCCTCACGTCCAAACAATTTTTTGCAATTTTCGGATTTAGCAAATTTTACTAAAGGTAAGTTGGATGGGCAGTTTAAATTTTTGAGGGGAATTGAGTGTGTGTGGGGGAAAGTCCATAAATTTTTCTTTCTATCATTTTCGGATTCAGTGGAAAATTTTACTAAAGAGGTTGGATGACTAGCTTTTTTTTTTAATTTTTGGGGAAATTAAGGGTATGTGGTCGGGAACCCATACGTCAGAATTGTTTCATGAGTTTTCGGATTCAGCGGAAAATATTACTAAAGAAGGGTAGGTTCACGTCTCAAAAATACAGGATTTTTTTTGTCAGCCTGTGTAGTCAGACCGTTATTCTGGCCTGGCTTTCAAAATAGTAACCAAACGTCAACTCGCCTCTGATTTTTGGTCCAGTCACAGCTCTAATAGCGTTCACTGCTTGTGCATTAGATTTTTCGTTTATTAATAAATTTTTAAGCCACCACCAATGGCGAGTGTTAAAGTGTGTGTTTTCAATTGCAGTTACAATGACAAAAAAAATGACAGATATAGAGTACAGCAGCGATGATGGTATGGTACTCAGAACGAATCATCAGATTGCGATTCAGAGTAAAGCGCATTGTGTGTATTTCGGTAGAAAAACCAATTTAAAACCACTGAACACAAACATTACCAATTAAAAAAAATTATAGCAATTTATTCGATTGCACTTACACTTACGTAGCTCTGGCATAGCTTAACCTCTGAGTAAACTTCTGTTGTTTCGTTATAACAAACATATATAATATAAAGATTGGCTACGTAAAATGCTAGAACTATACTTAATCATTTATTAACAATAAAAGATAAAAAATGCCGGGCGTAACAACCACGGCAAAATTTGCACGCGCGGTGATAAATAATGTTTTTTTGAATATTTGCATTATAAACTAACAATAAACAAAATGTCAGAACTATATAGTGTGATTTATTTTTCAATTCACAATTTACTACTTCATCGATTCTGAGAGCGCTTAAGCCACCACCTAGCCTTCTGACAATATTTTTTCTATGTTTATCCATTTAAAATCTATAAGTGTACCAATTTTCATGACTATATTCGATTATTTTTTTATTGACAAAACTTCTTGCATTTAACCGCCCGACCACGCTCTCCGCCTCTAGAGCGACTTCTGACTGATGGGCTCTGGCTTTGTCAATGTGATAAGAAACATTTAACAAAAAATCACGACTATAGTCGATCTGTGCAGTCCACACGTAGCTAGCTCTTGGACTATCCATTTTCAATCGAAAGTATTTGGGATTTTACAGAAACGACTAATGATGTCATCAATTATATTTTTTTAGAAACATACCCAAATTTTTTTCCTGTTAAAGAGCTCTCTTTTTTCTAATAAACTTTTATTATAGAAACTTTTCTGTATTACTTTCCGTTTAAAAGTTATAAGCAATATCGTTCTAAAGAGTCTAAAAAAAATCACATTAATGGTGGAAGGATCAAATAGTTGTTAGAAAGTAATTGAATGTTCGTTGTTCAAAGGGCATAACTGTCAGTAAGAATAAATAAAAGGACTAAACTCTATAATTCTTTAATACAGTTAAAACAAAAGGTGATGATAACAATAACTAAACATAAAAAATGAGGCAAACGCTTTCATACTACATACATATTATAATCTATTCTCTATAAGACCTTCTTTCATTTCAAGACACATATCCACCCTTCGCCTGACTTCTTTGTGGGCTGCGTTTATTAACATTTCGCCGTTTAACTCGTTACAAACGTTTGTGATTTTTTCTTTCAAATGATTAATATCTCGCGAAGGTGTTTTGTAAACCTTATTTTTTAAAACCTCCCATAAAAAAAATTTAGGGGTGTCAGACCTGGTGACTTTCCGGGCCACTGAATAGGTCCCTTAAGCCCAATTGATTTTTCTGGGAAAGTGTTATCTAAATATTGCTGCACAAGCCTGGCCTTGTCAGGTGGAGTCCGTCGTGCTGAAACTCTAGGTTTCTCTTTAGCTGCAAAGGCACATTCTCCAGAAGTGCAGGAACATATGACTAAATAAATAAGACCCATGAAAAGGATAGGAAGAGCAGAATCATGAATGTACGAGCGCCACCTCACAATGGGCTTGGAAAACACGCTATCGTTAGCACTATTTATGTATCGAAAACTGTAATCCTAACTTGAACAGAAAAGTAATATTGTTATTAGAACCTATAGAGTTCGCTGAAAAAATTAAAAATTTGGTGATATTACATGTATTCTTTCGTGCGGAAGCTGAACAAACAGGTTGCAATCGGTAACTAGTCAATCATAATACAGCATTTTTAAAATTCTTAATCATGATTGGTTCTTTACTGTTGATTTCAATCACTTTGTTCAATACGAAAGAATACGTGTATTGAAAATTAGGTCACAAAGGGGATGTGTTCTGTGGATTAGGTTTGAGGTTATTTCTTCTCTATGTTGTATTATTCACAGATTAGAAAGTGGTTGTATTATGACTAATTAACTCGTAAGTTACCGTACTTTTGATAATAATTGTTTTCTATTTTAGACTAAAATTTAATTTAACGCAAGAAGATAATTATAATTGTTGAATCGTTCATCTGATTTGTCTTACTGCTTTTGCTTGTTTTACTTTTTAATAGAAAATGTCTGGAATGATCTCACATTACTGTTGTGCACCAAACTGCAAGAATACATATTATTTATATACCACAGATACTTCTTACAGAAATAAAAGCTTTTTCAGAGTTACTGCAGAGTGCAGACAGGAAAATGATTTGGATAGAATGTAAACCAGATTTTAACTTCATCAACGAAAAATGTTATTTTTGCGAAGACCACTTTGAATTAAAAATGTTTTAGAAATAGTAGGAAGAATAACCTCAACAAAAATGCAGTGCCAACAATATTTACTGAATCAAATAGTATATCATCACATTTAGATTCTCTTAATAGTAACGTTTACTTGAAAACTACTCTAGAGTCAGTTAAACAGTTTGTTAGTGAAACATTAGAAAATGCCGAAATTAATAAATGCCAAAAATCAATGTTAGATGATTTTCCAGAACCACCATTTAAAAAACCAAAATAGACTTATTCCAAATTGCCATCTCTAAATACCACTGCAAGTACTAGTACTGTTATTGTTATTATCTAGGTGCCGGATGAAGTAGATTCAAATACTGGTTGTGTAAGTACTTCACATAATACTTCATTTTGTCAAAACTTCACTTGTATGTCGAATAGTAGACAACAAAAAACGGATTTTTGGATTTTTTAATGAATATTAAGTTTCTTTTTAAGTAATGGTAGATACATATGTCTACGTTTCTACTGATCAGTATTTAAATTTTCGCAGAAAATAATAATCAGTAGTACATGCATCGTACTGATGAGAAGCAATATAGTTTGAAACAAACGTATCTAACAATATTTTTCATAAAGAGGGGAAAGGTAAGTATATGTCTATTTTGTATCACAGTAATCACTATTAATTACTAGGAATTATCTTCTTTTCCTATTTATAACAGAATAAATTGAAGTACATGCATTTAAAAAACAACTGCTTATGCATTTTTTAGTCATTGTTGAAAAAGTGAAAACAATAATAACCTCTTAATGGATATACCTACTAAAAAAGTCAATCTGTTATACCATTATTGTGTGTAGCTTACATGAAATTCATAAGTCATTGACTACATAATTTTGTAAAAAAATCTGGTCAATTTTTACATTAGAACTGATATTTTGTAGTCAATGAATATGAATTTTATTCCATATATAAGTTGCACTCTGAATATTATGGTATATTTAAATTTGCCGCCAAGTGCAGCGTAATAAAGCGACATCTATTGCATAGTTTTTGAACTACATTCTCAAACCAAAGACGGCTAGCACGGACACTGCAGTTTCTGTTTTGTGTTCCAGCTGCTATTTGTTCACAGGCCGGATGTAAGATGGCGCCAGTTGCGTCTGGAGCAAGTGATGCTTCCAATGAAAGAAGGAAATAAACACTTATTTAGTTACTCATATGTGCAGGAAGTTCTTTTTGTAGGAAATTTACGTAAATCAATGTATGTTCATAAAAATAAGGCCCAATTAAATGCCTACCGATGTTGAAGCACCATACATTTACTCCAAAATGGTCTTGGTTTTGGACTGGATTTACAATGTGGGGATTTTCAATGGACCAGTGGTGTTCGTTGCGCTTGTTTGGCAAACCATTACTGACAAACTGACTCGTCCGTCCAAAGAACGTACCGAAAAAGGTTCTGATCAACACTATCTACATTTACTACAATTTGAGTTATAAAATTAAATCTGTTTTCAAAGTGATGCTCAGGCAATTACTCCAAATTGTGAATTTTGTAGTCATGATACCCATAGGTCTTTAAAACTTCTCGTTGAACGGCTGATTTATCCAAATTCAATTCCTGGGTAGCCTGCCGCATAGAATTTCATGGATATTGTTCGAAATACTGTAACAATCTAGCTGTATTAACATTTTTTCTTACCCATCTGTCAATTATTTGATTTTTCCGAACATGCATCTTCATTTCGTCGCAAGGTCGCCTCCAATCTTGTAAAGGAATGAGGCGTCTGGATTCCTTTCTCGATATTCTAAGCTCTTCTTGAATTTTTTTGTAAATTAGCAACATGTCATCTTTTTCTAAATGAGAAAACATTTTGTAAGCAATAAAATTATACCTACGTTTGACTATCGTATTAAGTAATGACAAGTATTTTGTAGCATTTATGCACTTTAAACAAACGTTCAATTATTTTCCAACGACTACTTGATCCTTCCACCGCTAATGTGATTTTTAGGTGGTATTTCTTTTGAGACTATTTAGGACGATATTGCTTATAACTTTTAAATGGGAAGTAATACAGAAAAATTTCTCTAATAAAAGTTTATTAGAAAAAAGGGAGCTTTTTAACAGGAAAAAATTTGGGTATGTTTCTGGAAGAAATATAATTGATGACGTCATTAGTCGTTTCTGTCAAATCCCAAAGATAATACTTTCGATTGTGAATTTAACACCACGTGTCCCAAATTTTATTTAAATTTTTTGTAACCTTGCTGTAAGCATACTATCGAGTTTGAGACACCCTCTACAATTTTATGACAGTAAAAATATTTAAGTATGTATATATTGGGAAAAAGAATTGTCCATGACACCACAATCGCTACCCAATTTAGTTCCATTTGAAATACCCTATACATTTTTCTTCATTTTTTAAGGAATCTTTCTAGTGACATTATATTAAAGATGAAGTTACAAAGAACTGAGAAATTAAAATCCATGTAAGTGTTATGCCTTGATAGTCTTGTAATATTCTTCAAAAATAACCACAAAGGAGTCTAGGGTTTCTTCACATGTTGGTATGATCAATTCCGGTGGAAGTTGAAAACCATACACTCCCGTGTCACGAAGTTCATATGTGAGCACTATTGGAGTTTTAAAAACACCTTTAACCCAATCAGCACTAACTCCAGTGGCTTTATCTGCAAAAAGTGGTTAACCTTTATTTCTGAAACTGTTTATTTGTTACAATTATGCACCTCTACTATTATGTTGCTGACAGTGGCGGCTCGTGAAGGAGGACTCTGGGACTCCGCCCCCCCCCCAGATATTTTCAAACTGTAAACTTAAAATAATGTATTTATTAAATCAATAAAAAATCTAAATAGTATGCATTCAATATGTCATATATGTTAGGTTGGTTGCATAAAGTGGATGTACTCCGTGAACGTACCAAAGAGTTATGTCTGACCGCGCGCGCAATCCCCAGTCCATCGCGGACGGTGAAATCGTAGTCCACCGTGAAAGCATATTTTTACATATGATTGGACAAATTGGCACGTGGAGGGGTAGGCGGCGATAGGCTCGTGCGCTTTATTTTGGGACTCAATGTGGCAGTATCCCGTATCACTGCAGTGTAGTTATACGTGTTTTGTTTTTGGTTTGGCGCTTTTTAAGACATTATATTTTATAAGTTTAAGTTTAAAATGAGGGTTCGTGAAATAAAAAAACTTGTTATTAGTAATTTAAGTTTAGAGGAAAAAGTCGAATTGAAAAATAACGGACGTCCAACGCCAGTGTTGAATTTAGTTCAGGTACAGAAAGAGTGCAAAAGTAGGCCAGTTTTTAAGGAAATTACTCAAGCTTTACAAATATTAGTGACGATACCAGTGACAACAGCAGAACCAGAACGGTGTTTTTCAAAACTAAATCTGATTAAAACTTTTTTGAGAAATACTATGTGTGAAGATCGTCTAAGTGCGTTAGGAATGTTGTCCATTGAGAACTGTATGGTTAAAAATATTCCAGACTTTAACGAAAAGGTGACACAGAAGTTCAGTGCGGACAAAAGCAGGAGAATGGATTTTAATTTTAAAAAATAGGTGTGTGCATTAAACAATATAAATTGATGTTATTAAAATAGTAAATAATAAATAATTGAGGCAGTGCCTCCTCTGTAAAAATTCTCAAGAATTTTTTTATAAATATTTCTCATCTCTAAATCTACATATATACCAGCTGGGGTGGTTGATCCACTTCAGCCCCACACGTTGGAATTTTACTTCTTGTATTGTATCCAACTACTGTACCTACACACTGACAGTATTCATTTTGGTGTACCTATGTACTTGAAAAACACAATGACCTTGAAATTCCTCAAAATTTTCCGACTGCGGCGCTAAGAGGAGGGCTACCGCCCCCCTCACCCCCCGCACCTCCTCTTATATACGTTCTTTCTTCAAAACGCGCCCCCCTGTGGTTAAACCCACGGGCCGCCACTGGTTGCTGATGTCTTTTATTATTCCGTTATATAAACGGCTATTTTCTCGAAGGGGGTATACATACAGGGTGTCTCACGGTGACGGCCCATTAGAATTATTTCAGAGACTACTTCAATTTGAATGTTGAAAATTTGTGATACCGGGTTTTCGGGGATGCCCTTCTCAACTAAAATAATGGCGTCCACGTACCACTTCCGGTTATACCAGAAGTCGCCATCAACTTGTTTATTTTAAATGGAAATGGTAAATAAATAACTGGTGACAGTTTAGTTGTTTGTTTTGAAGTTTTTCTAAAAATTCCACAGCTATCCTCGCAAGAAATTACAAGATTTTAGGTGATTACACAAAAGATAGTAGATAACTTAAAAACTAGAAGAGATAGGTATAGGGAACCGTTCAAAAGAGAATAAAATTTTGTATCAGTATATAGAATTAAATATTGAAAAAAAAATGAATAAAACAATAAAAAATTTTAGTTTTATTAACAATATTTTCATTATCTGTGACAAAGAGCCTATATTTTTAAAATGACAACCTCTTTCAAACAAAAAATACTTTTTTAATATAGAATGGGATAAAAATTCAAAATATGAGAAGTAAAATTGTAAAAAATAATTTTCTATTGAAAAAAGAAACATATTTTGGAAATTAAAGTTCAATGTAAAGAATTTTAATATGTACTCCACTGGACTCATTTTCTGCCTTTAGGGAATTTTGTGTTAATCACTGACTCCCTTGTAAGTTTGGTTGCCTAGCAGTCGCAGTCACGTGGGAATAGGACGTTTATGAAGGCACTGTATAAAAATCTTAAAAACGGCGATTCAAATTAAAATATTTAGCAAAACTCAACTTTCAAAATCAATCTCTTTTGGTGCAATGGGTTATTTACTAATGTTCTTTTTGGTGTGGCAGAAATTAAATAAAAACATTAATGCAAAAATAACTTACACATAACATCATTAATCAAGCCCACCTTGTACAATGTTCCGTAACGCTCAAATAATGCATCAGCCGCTTTCAGCCCAATGTAATACTAAAACGTAAGAAATATAAAACTTAATTGAATTAATTCCTGCTTATTTCTTAATAAGCAGTACGGCACACACAAAAAAACTCGAGTGCGATGTAGTAGTAGTAACAGTAGTGCTACTCATTTTGATGCCAAATTTATAAAACACACTCTTACAATTAGTCAAAATTTGGCTCCCAATATACATGGTGGTCCGAATTTTATGCAGGAAACTTCGAGAGCAGCTAAATCTCTTTAAAATAATATGTGTTTGCCTTATAAACATTGGTGTGGAACAGCACCGTTTTAGAGATACAGGGTGTTGAAGTTGTTAAAAAAATGACTTTTTGTTTGTATCTCCGGAATCTAATAACCGATCTCAATAAAATTTGGTACAGATAATGTATGATAGTAGGTCTTACATTCCCTAAAATATGAGCTTTAAAGGTCCAACCAGTGGTGTACAACTGGACATGGGTCACCCCTTTTTTACAAAAGAGATATAAATAAAAAATCAATTTTAACAACTTCAACACCCTATATTTCTAAAACGGGGTTGTTCCAGACCAATGTTTGTAGAGCAAACAGACATTATTTTAAAGAGCTCTCAAAGTTTCCTGCATAAAATTCGGACAACCCTCTGTATACAGGCTGTTACAATTTCGCTTCTCACTACAGGGATCTCGGAAACGGTACGAAATACGAATTAGCTTAAATGGGGGCAAAGTTGCGTAATCAGGGGACCAATTTTGAAAATCCGTGTTTGTTTCATTTCAGCCTTGTTTGAGAGTTTTAATCTCCACCACCTGGTCATACATAATTCGATAAGTTGTTGCGTCAAAATTAAAACATTCTATTAAGTTCATTCTTAAAAAGGCATATGGACAACTAAAACTCCAGATGAGTATTATACTTTAAAAAATTACACTAAGTAAATGTTCAAAAACGTTTCCGTTTTGGCAAATGTTAAAAATGAAGATAAACCTAGAAAGAAATATGAGCACGGGATTAAAACTCTAATAATGTTTTATTGTAACGTGTGATGGTAATAGTTTAAATAACTAGATGGGCACAAAATGAAATATGAATTTTTTGCGTTACTTCTGGGAGGCACTATATTTTCTCAAGTTTAAAGACATAAAATTTTGATAACCGGATGACTTTTCTTTCATTTAAATTTTTTGTGAGGTCGATTTGATCAATTAGATCAAAAGTTATGACTAATTTAGTGTAGCGCGCTCGGGACCGCGCGCTCTTCGAGAGCTATACTTGGGGGACGCCCGTCTCATTTTTCGTACGTTAGAAAAAAAATTCTGCAGCCTTTAATTCGCATTTTAGAAAAAAACTTTATTAACATTTTTTATGTACAATTTCCTGTCCTTTGGAATGGCTCAGTTAATTTTTTTTAAATTATATTTTTTTATATATATTTTGCAAAAACTGTAATTTTGCAACTAATTTAGCGTACGCTCTACAGTTGGTAACTTTTTATATGTTGTTTCTGACAACTTTACAAAGCGAAAAATAAAAAGTTCTCTCTTCCAGTAATTTTCGCCAAGTCAAAATCTATCTTGACTCGACTAATAAATTCTGACTACGGTATCGTTTTCAGCTGGTAGAATTATGTCGGAAATGATATGTCAGATCTTTGGGTTTGGACTTTTTTGTGTGACTGACATTCTATAAATTAAAATGACGGACTCTAAATATTAGGAGCCAAATTCTGACTAAGTGTGTGTTTTATCGATTTATTGGTAACAAAATGAGTTACACTGCCTAAGTCGACATCTTCGCGATCGAGTTTTTTTTGTGCGCCGTATGTGTTGTTATTATTGGACAGTATAACAGTCATTGTTGATGTTTAGTTTAATATACAATATAATTAATTAATTCCTTATTTTTTAATCTGAAACAGGTATTAGAACTAAATAAAGTTACTGTTTTTTTCCACTCGTATTTCATTTTTATTTCAAATAGCATAATTTATAGGAAACTATAAATTGTACATCAGTTAAGCCATTTGTATTTCAGGAAGTATCAAACGTTGAGTGAAGCAAAATTAAACATTACCACTCTACGATCTTAGTAAGTATATTGCTGCTTTGTTACTATGTTTACATAATAGTGTTAACATGATTTTTTACATATCCCACTTTATTTCAAACAAAATTGTATTGAACTAGAAAACTGATATTACATTTTAATTTAATTATTAAATTGTTACAACATACTAGTACTCTCTGATTTATATATGATATTTTCTGCAAAATAATTTGGCATATCTGAAATACAGAGTGATCTACAAGCTCTATGACAAACTTCACAGATCGTAACTGGGCTAATTCCATTTTTTCTTATGTCCGATTCGTTTTTGTTTAGAAATTACAAGCATTTTAAAATATATAATTTTATATTTCAATCAAAGTAGCCTGATAAATAAAAATGATGGTTGCTATAAAAATAACACAGGACTACAAAAAAAAATCGACGAAAGGTCTCCTCTGCCAAACCAATCGTATTATATGTTTTTTGGGTCGCTGAAACCGAATCTGCGATTCATTTGGTCCCATCACGTCAGAGTTTTTTCTAACCTCAAAAATAGCTGAAAATGGTAGAATTCAGCAAAATCAACCCTGAAACCTGTTAAACCTTATAACCCCACATCCTTATGATCCCGACCGAGCTCGACAAGCCGTAAAATGATAACTCGCAACCGTAAAAATACATAACCTCAAAATTGGATGAGCCCAAAACACAAAAACCCAAAATAAGCAGCGAATAAACTTACACATAGGGCACAAACCTTCATTTTTTGAATAGTAAACCCTTTTAACCTAAAACCCCGAAACCCCATAACCTGAAAACACGACAAGGCCTCAATCTGAAACCTCAAAACCCCGAAGCTGAATAACCCTAAAATCCCATAACTTCAAAACCAGGGCCGGTATTAATAAGGGTGAGGGTGGCGATCACTTCGAGCGTCACACATGAGCAGCGCGACACACACTTCGAACAAAGAAGCCACTGGCCGAAACTCATAAATTTAAGCTCCCAAACCCACATACCCTGGATGAAGCTAAATCTCTAAACCCGAGTTCCCAAACCCACAAAGCCTGAGTGCAGTAAGGTCTCTAAATCTGGGCTCCCAAACCCACATACCTTGGGCACAGCAAACCCTCAAACCCAAGCTCCTAAACCCTCATACCCTAGGAGCAGTAGGATCCACTTTAGTTGCACAACAGACAGACAAATGGAACGAGTATGCTTTTACACTCAAGCTTCCGAATTCTCGTGGCAGCGAGATTTGTTCATCACACAGCAGATAAGCGAGCCAAACCAGCTTTCTTTCACACCCAAGCTCCCAAGCCCACATACTCCGGTTGGAGCGAGATCAATGTTTGTTACAAAGAGGATAAAGAAGCAAATGGAGCTTAGTATCAAACCTAACCTTGCAAACTCTAACACTCTCTTGTTTCACCTTAGGTATGAGGGTGTGGAAGCTTGGTTTCATGAGTCCCGCCAAAGGCCTGTGTGATGGAAGCGTAGATCTTGCTGCGCCCAAGATACGTTGTGCTCAGGGTATGTGGGTCAGGCCATGAAAAAGTGTTCTTCTTTTTTCAATATCACCTCAAACAAGGCGGCTGAAATTAAACAAAAGCGGATTTCCAAAATTTCGGTTTTTTCAAATATTTCGAAAACTAATCATGTTAGCCTTGATTTTTTAGAGGCATAATGTTGGTCCCCTGATTACGCAACTTTGCCCCCATTTAAGCTACTTTGTACCTCTTACCGTTTCCGAGATAAGAAAAAATGTTTGAAAATCCAGCTGTCATCTGTCAAAGTTTGTCATAGAGTTTGTATTACTATTTCTTGAAATCACGTTTACAAATTTTGAATTTTAATAAATATAATTTATTTGAAATATATTCTTCTTCTTCTGATATTGAATACGCCCGGTATGTAGAATAGATGTCCTGGCGAACCGCTGGTGTTCGGCCACCGGTTTTTGTTAAATATTTCTTATTATTTTTTTTGAAAGATATAATTTAGTAAAAGATAAAAAATTATGTTTAAACTGTCTTAGTACTATGCATAAAATTGCAGATTGTAAATCGACGAATGTCTGCAATACCTGCCATTTGCGACATCATTCATTTTTGCACTTTACTGGAACGGTAACTCCGAATCAGGATAACATAGCTTCTAGTAGTCAACCTCTGTCAACTGAACATACAACTGAAAATTTAACAACTCAAAATTTTTGTTCGACAGCAGTTAATAATTTGTCAAAAAATAATTATGCAACATTGCTTTCAACTGCAGTAGTTAATATAATATCCACTTCAGGTGAATATAAATTAGCGCGTTTTCTTATAGATAGTGGTAGTCAGGCGCATTTTATTACTACAAAATGTTGCCAAAGACTTAAATTACCTGTTCAGAAATATCGATCCTCTGTTCATGGTATAGGGGGAGCTCAAAAGATTTTAGATAGTTCAGATTTTGTTTTTCAGTCACGCTTCGATTCAAATATTCAATATGAGGTACACGCTTTAGTAATAGATAAAATTACTGATAAACTTCCGACATCAAACATATCAATTAAGTCACTAGATTATTTAAAACACTTGCAATTGGCAGATGATAAGTTTTTTAAACCGTCGGAAATTGATGGTATTATTGGAGTTGATTTGTTTTTGCATATTTTAGGTTCCAATAAAATAACCGGACCACCTAGTTTACCAATAGCCGTTCAAAGTAGCTTAGGTTATATAGTAATGGGCAATGTTCCCATTTTTGCTTCATCAGATAATCTGCAAACATTTTGTGCAATAACTGAACCCTCTTTAGAACAAATTTTGCATAGATTTTGGGAAGTAGAGGAGATACCGGCACCTGCTATTCTTAACAAAGATGACGCTGAATGCGAAAATATTTTTAGTACTACAACCAAATCGCCATGATTTCAGATATTCGCCAAATGTATCGAAATATTTGGATAAGTCCCGAGCACCGCAAATATCAGAGAATTTTATGGAGATTTTCTCCTGACGAAGATTTAGCTATATATGAATTAACAACTGTCGTATTCGGTATAACATCATCACCATTTGCAGCTTTAAGAACAGTTAAACAACTGGCTAGGGACGAAGCGCATTCTTATCCTTTAGCTGCTAAAGTTATTGATACAGATTTGTATATAGATTTTCCACTTTTATCAAAATTGTACGTACCGCGTTATATAGGAGCTTGTAATAATTCGTCCGCTACATTAATAGGCTTTGCAGATAGTTCGACTGTTGGGTACGGCGCTATGGTTTTTATAAAAATAGTAACAGGAGATGGCGATATTAAAATAAATTTATTATGTGCAAAATCCAAAGTAGCTCCTGTCAAAGCTCATACTATACCCAAACTTGAGCTTTGCGCTGCTGTGCTCTTAGCAAAACTATTAAAAACTATAATCGATACATGTTCGTCTCGTATTAAAATAGAACATATTTATGCGTTTTCAGACTCGACGGTAGTTCTGAGCTGGATTGCTAGCTCTCCGCATAGATGGAAAACTTTTGTCGCGAATAGGGTGTCTAAAATTCAATTATCTCTTCCAAACGCTATTTGGTTTCATGTTGATAGTAAAAACAATATCGCCGATTGTCTTTCTCGTGGATTAACTCCTGCGCAATTACTGGCACACTCTAGTTGGTTTTCCGGGCCTTGTTGGCTTCAACTAGACACGGACCAATGGCCAATTAAACGCATAATAGAAAATGAAACAAACACTCTTAACGAAAAAAATCTCATATGTTTTTCCTGTAATAGTTGCCGAAGATAATCAATTACGTAATCTCATGTTGAGAATGTCTTCTTGGTTAAAACTTTGTCGGATCACAGTTTACGTTCTTAGATTTGTAAGAATTTTAGAAATTAAAAAAATTATTACCGCTTCAGATTTAGAAAAGGCTGAAATAGTATTAATACGCATTGTCCAAAAAATACATTTTCTACTATTGCAAAATGAAAAAACATGTTCAAAGTCACTGCAATACTTGCATCCGTTTATCGAGAACGCTTGTATAAAAGTTGGAGGTAGATTAGAAAATGCACAAATTAGTTATCAGAAAAAACACCCTTTATTACTGCCTAAAAAAGATCATTTAGTTAATATTCTCATAGATCATTTTCATCGTTTATATTTGCATACTGGACCGCATTTGTTGTTATCGCTTATAAGGCAACGATATTGGGTACTATCCGCTAGAAATATTATTCGTAGTCGTATTAGAAAATGTAACTATTGTTTTAAATTTAAACCAAAACCTTCATTTCCGCAAATGGGAAACTTACCTACCCCTAGAGTTACAGAAGCTAAACCATTTTTAAATTGTGGGGTGGATTATGCTGGTCCTTTTTATATTACCATGACGCGGCATAGAGGTATTAAAAGTCAAAAAGCATATATATGTTTGTTCGTTTGTTTGGCAACAAAAGCAATTCACTTAGAATTAGCTTCAGATATGTCGACTGCTACATTTCTTGGATGTTTTAAGCGATTTTTAGCTCGCCGTGGGCCAGTAGTTTGTGTATATTCGGATTGCGGTACAAACTTTCTTGGAGCAAAAGCTGAGCTTGATCAAATATACAATTTATTACAATCTAGTGAATATGTAACTACTATAGGCACAGAATTAAGTTTACATAAAATTGAATGGAAATTTAACCCACCTTCTGCGCCTCATTTCGGCGGAATATGGGAGAGTAATATCAAATCAGTAAAAACGCACTTGTACAAAATTGTTGGAAATCAGATTCTTTCTTATGAAGAGTTTGTAACCGTTTTAACCCAAATAGAGGCTTTATTAAACTCAAGACCGCTATGCTGGTTAAGTAGCGATCCATCCGAGCCGATGGCACTTACACCCGCACATTTTCTGACATTAGCACCGTTGGATTCGTTTCCGGCAAATGATTATTCTGAAATTAATAAAAATTTGCTATCTCGAAAGGAACTTCTCGATCAGTTAGTGCAATCATTCTGGAAAAGATGGCGCATTGAGTATTTGACTAGTTTACAAAATCGCCAAAAATGGAACACACCCACTTGTCCTGTTACAAGAGGGACTCTAGTTTTAATTCAACAAGAAAATGTACCTCCTCTTCAATGGCCTTTAGGTATCATCGAAGAGGTTTTTCCAGGTAAAGATGGAATCATTAGAATTGCTCTTGTACGCACAAAAAATACCACTTATAAAGACCTGTAGTTAAGCTTTGTCCATTGCCTAATCAATAACAGTAGCTTAATATTTCGTTTTAGGTTTAAGTATATATTTTTTTCTCTCTTGATAGTTTCCAGTTTTTTGTTGTCGTTAAAATTAATATTTTTTTAAAACAATTATTCAAGGCCGGGGGGATGAATACACCTGGTATGTAGAATAAATATCCTGGTGAACCGCTGGTGTTCGGCCACCGATTTTTGTTAATTATTTTTTATTATTTTTTTTCCTTAGTTCGATTCAAACGCGCAGAGCGGTTGTTGTATTTTTCGGTTCGTTGGAAATAGTTAATAGTTGTTGTGTACAATTGGTTTTGTGAAGTGAACCCTTTTGAAGTCGAGTGCATTCCCTTCTTCCCTTTCCTTTTGCCATCGACTTAAAGAAACATCTATTGCGTCACATTTTGGTGAGTTTAGTTTAGTTTTTTTTTATATATATATACAGTCCACTTGGAAAGGGCTATTTGGGCCCCACCAGATATAAATCTACCACTTTTAAGAAATATGTGAAGCTGCCCGTTTCTGCAATAAAGTCAATCAATTAAATAGATTAATTTACTTACAATTCGATCATAGTTATCCAAATGCTCAAATGTGTGACCGTAAGGTATCAGTAGAACTTGTGAAAACGAATGAAAACTGATATATGCTACAAGTTCACTTCCAACAGTTTTAATAAATTCAGATAATGTCTTAGTGCAAGGTTCAGAAAAGGGTTTAGGTCCACGATACAGTTCTGAACAGGGACTGTCGCTTGAACCACCGCTCACATTCCAGAAGTTGTCCCAGTTTCTGTTAGGATCGGCACCAGTACAAAGTATATTGTGTGGAACACGAGTTTTTCGCCACATGCGATCCTAAAAACATTATGATGCTACTGTTATACTCGTAGAATTTCATTACAATTTCATTACATACATTAATAAGTGTAAAACTTTAACGAAAATTACCAACTAAATAGTGTTTCGGAAATAATTTCATCTTTTCTGTTATCATTCATCTTGTCCGCGAACTTCAGATACAAAGTGATATTTGCTCATATACAGTGTGTTCCAAAATGATGGAACAAAATTAATATTTTTTTCCAATTCAGATTTAAAAAAAGTCGCTGAAACAGGTCAATTAATAAATAGAAATTGTCACTTTTCTGCAATATTTTCTAATTTTGTTCAGCCATGTTTGGCAGACCTATAATTTTACTGACATTTTCTTTTAATTAGGACGCTCAATATTTTATAATAAAAATAGATAGCCCTTCTAAAGACATAGGACCCCGCACAAACCTTATGGAAAATGGCTTTCGGTCAAAATGGCTGAAATTGAAATATGATATAGCTCTCACCTTCCTGAGCAAAAGTTGTCATGGGCCCAAAGCGATCCTATGTGTAGGTTTAAAGATATAAAGCTTTGAAGCTAACGATTTCATAGCACGGTGCTGAATACGTATAAGTGCAGGATATATGTATGTATATGTCCCTTTCTCCGTATATACAGGGTGAGTCAGTTTTTTGTAGACAAACTTTAACAGGAGATAGAACACATGTTTTTAAAAAGAAAAGTTCCTATATGTCGTAGAAGGCTTCGTTTCCGAGATACGGGGTGTTGAATATAATTTTTTTTCCTCGAATATTCATTATAACTTATAAACGAATGCTTAGATTTTTTTCATGTTTGGGAGATAATGCCTATTAATTAAGGGGATAAAACAAGCGATAAAAATGTTCAAAAACTTGCGCAGTGGCGGAATGGAGGGGTTGCTCAACCTCTTTCTTAAACAGAACTTCTACGCCAATGACTATTTAAAAAAAAACTGTTATTTTCATTATCTACATATAGTTTAACAAAAATAATGTCCATTCTTCTGTCTCGAAATTCCTGTGCGTTTCCGAGTTATTTTGGTTTTTAGTGTTTGTTGCGGTACTAAATTAAGTAATTTATTTATTATTAATTATCGGTTAAATATTTATTCTTAAACCTACCTAAATATGGTTTGTTAAGGATTTTAAAAAGCCGAAATCTCTTATTCTTTATCTCTTTCCAATGTAGTCAAAATAAATATTTGTTATATCAAGCTATACTCAAATACAAGACTTTTATAACTTGAAATCTGATACATTACATACATACAATAATTTATTGTTCAGTTGCCAAAAAGTTTTAAGAAGTTGTTAATTAAATATTGTTATAAATTCAAAAAATTTCTCCATAAACATTTACATCAATGTTCATTCAATGTTTTTTTTTGTAATTTAGTTGCGGTACATTAGTATTTACACAGCACATAATAAATAAGGATTGTTAAAATTAGTGTACTAAATAGATTTCAACTTATAAAAGTCTTGTATTTGAGTATGGCTTGATATAACAAACATTTATTTTGACTACATTGGAAAGAGATAAAGAATAAGAGATTTCGGCTTTTTAGAATCCTTAACAAACCATATTTAGGTAGGTTTAAGAATTAAATATTTAACCGATAACTGATAATAAATAAATTACTTAATTTAGTACCGCAACAAACACTAAAAACCAAAATAACTCGGAAACGCACAGGAATTTCGAGACAGAAGAATGGACATTATTTTTGTTAAAATATATGTAGATAATGAAAATAACAGTTTTTTTAAGAAATAGTCATTGGCGTAGAAGTTCTGTTTAAGAAAGAGGTTAAGCAACCCCTCCACTCCGCCACTGCGCAAATTTTTAAACATTTTTATCGCTTGTTTTATCCCCTTAATTGAACACCCGCCACTCCGCCACTGTGCAAGTTTTTGAACATTTGTATCGCTTGTTTTATGCCCCTTAATTAATAGGCATTATCTCCCAAACAAGAAAAAAATCTAAGCATTCGTTTATAAGTGATAATGAATATTCGAGAAAAAAAAAATATATTCAACACCCCGTATCTCGGAAACGAAGCATTCTACGACATATGTTTATAGGAACTTTTCTTTTTAAAAACATGTGTTCTATCTCTTGTTAAAGTTTGTCTACAAAAAACTGACTCACCATGTATATACGGAGAAAGAGAGATATACATACACCTATCCTGCACTTCTATTCAGCACCCTGCTATGAAATCGTTAGCTTCAAAGCTCTATTATATCTTTAAACCTACACAGAGCATCGCTTTGTGCACATGACAACTTTTGCTCAGGAAGATGAGAGCTATATCATATTTCAATTTCAGCCATTTTGACCGAAAGCCATTTTCCATAAGGTTTGTGCGGGGTCCTTTAGCGATATAAGGTTATATTTACTTTTTTATCACAGTTGTCAAAAAATGGAGGAATTAAATGAAAATAATAATTTATTACTACTTTTTATTTTATTACAGCAAAAATTCAAAGTGGTGTTCAAATTATCAATTATATTTTGAATAACATTTGGTGTTATGTTTCGAACTTCTTCTCTGATACGATTTTTTAGTCCTTCGATAGTGACTGGTCTGTGGGGTTGTCAGTCAGTCAAAAAAAATCTAGTAGGGTTAAGTTAGAGGAGCGTGGTGGCCATTCAAACGACCCTCTTCTGCCTATCCATCGATTTGGGAAAACTTCATTAAGGTAATTTGTAAATTCAAGGAGAAAATGTGGAGGAGCACCATCTTGTTGGAACCAGGCATACCGTGCTCGTTAGAGTTAGGAAAAATTAATTCCAGGGCTGGAATCAGCTGGAAACGCAAAAACTCCAAATAAATGTCAGATTGCCCTCAAAGAAATAAGGTCCCAACATGCGATTTCCTACTATTCCAGCCCAGATATTCACTTTTTCCAGCCGTTTTATATGTTTTACTTGCATCTAATGCGGATTTTCTGGGCTCCAAAACCTAGTATTTTACCTATTCATGGTACTGTTTAAGCAAAAAGTTGCTTCGTCAGTGAAAATTATGCGATTCTTTAAGATGGGCTGTCTTTTAAATAAATTTCTAATTTCCTCACAAAACTGTAATCTTCTGTCTGTGTCATCTGCCCATAGTTCTTGTAAGTCGTTAACTTTATAAGGATTCCACTTTTGAGACTTCGGAGTTCTGTAAACTGAGGACTTCGACAAGTTGAAGTTGGCTAAGTTAGAACTAATGAATGAATGAGAATTTTCAGTAACGGCGAACATCACATTTTAACGGTCATTTTCGCTTGCCGTTCTTCGCATTCCTGATCCAGCTAAATCTTTTATACTTCCGGTTTCTTCAAACTTGTCGGATACCTACTTTACTTATTGTAGCTAGACCAATTCTCTGGTCTGGATACTTATGGTGAAATAAGTCACATACCTTCTGTTGACTACGGATTTATCTCCGCATTCAATCATAGTTAAAATTTAAATTCTCTATTTTTCTCTTAAACGGGCAACCATTTTTCAAAATAATTTAAGAATGAATGAACTGCAACTAAACTTCATTCACGTTATACCTATACCAGGTGAATTTTATGTGTTTGTCGATGTGTTTTTTTTTGAGATAGAAAAGCTTTAAAGTAAGTAGAAAAAGATTAATTAAAGAGTAGGTAGGTTTTTTAAAGTACGACAGAGTCTATGATTGTTTGAAATAGTCGTCAGTAAGACATAAAAGACAATTTTTACATTTTTTTGACAACTATGACAAAAAAAAGTAGGTATAACCTTATATCGCTGAATTCGTCTTTGTACTACAAAATATAGAGCGTCCTATTAAAACAAAATATCAATAATGTTATAAGTCTGTCAAACATGACTCAAAAAAATTGAAAATATAGAAGAATAGTGACAATTTCATTTCTATTTACTAATTGACCTGTTTCACCGATTTTTTAAAATTTCAACTGAAACTAATACGAATTTTGTTCCATCATTTTGGGACATACTGTATTTAAATATGTAATATAAAACCTTCATTGAATAACTAGATTTACAAGACCTAACTAAAATTTTGCATTAAAGTAAATGAGAACGAAAAAATTGTTTTAAGTCATCAAATATACAGGGTGCCCCATTAATATTGCAAGGGGAGTTTCCTTGACCAAAAATAAGAAAGAAAGTTCCTATAAACCTATGTCCGAAAATGCTTCGTTTCGGAGATACAGGGCGCTGAAATTTAGAGAAAACACAAAGTTTTTACTAATATCTGGAGAACCCTAATTCCAATTTTTTTGAAATTTGGTATTATTATATTTATAATTATTAATTTATTTTTTTTGTGTGTGATGTTAAATTATTTATGATGAGAATCTTTATTAATTTTTAGGGTGTGGGTTCTATTGTTATATTGATTATATTTTTTATTGATGTTTTATTGTGATGTTGTTTACGTTTAGTTGAGCGCCTTTAAATTTGAATATGAATTATGTTTATTAAAGGATTTTTGTAAAATAAATAAAAAATTTATCGTTTTCACAAATTTTCATCTATTCATAAATTTTGCAGATTTTCGTTTTACATATGACAGTTACTGTTGTAATTTCTAATGCTAAGTTACACAATGGTAAATCCCCCCTTATCTTAATTTTATTCTACGATAAATGCATGCTTATACCTTTTTTATTTGACATTTTCAAATAGAAAAAAATTTGTTTTTGAAATTTATATAGCGCTTTTGTTTATACGAGTGCAAATTTGCTTTATCTGTGTCGACACTTACATAAAATTATATCCCTCAACTTGAAGTAGTCGCCCTGCATTCCATGGAATGTTGCCGGGGTCCCTCGTTGAATTCGTACTCCTCACAGAAGCTGCCGAAATCCTACTGGCACAACCTTTCCCAGTGAACACACACTGTACTTGTTTTTATTTTCACTTGTTGCACTATCAATCTATCTATCAATTTGTTGTTGATGTTTCGGGTATTTGTTGTATTTAACTTAGATACTTTCGGTCAAATGTAATTTCTATAAATGTCACATTCGGTTTTCTGACAGTTCAATCAACTTTGACGTTTCTTCCACCAGTTGACTACGTAAGTACGTGAACAATTTTTGATTTTGTTGAAATAAACAATTTTCATGTGTTTTTCAGAAGCAAAACTTTCGATGTGACACCGTTAGATGAAAATGGCAAACTGGCCTCCTAAATCCCGAACAGTGGTTAAATTGATAATTGGATGTTTCTATGACAACAAATAAATTGTAATTTTGGAATTTTATTTTTACGTATTCTAGCTTTTAACTAAATTTGGGATACATGAACTGTTCATATTTGGATGTCATGCATTTTCCTGAGTCTTTTGATACTACATTTACAATTTGATGTCTAAATTACTGAAATACATCTCTTATTTACTTTTTGTATGATAGTAACTATACTGCTGTTTACTATTTTTCAATATATCTTATATTTCAAATTTTATTTATGTGATACTTTTCTTAGTATCAGTTTCCATAACTTAACATTCAAATCTCTAATTTATTCATAACATAACAGTATGTTTGTTTATAAAAACGGTAGACGTCTTCTGACGTAATTTGACTTATTTTATCTATTCCAGCAGCGTCTGGGAACTCGCTCCTGTTGATATTAATAAGTAAACATATGAGACGTCACTGCTTTTTCTTAGGTGTCACATGTTTTTCTAATTACGCGAGGACCCAAATGCAATATTAGAAGGCCGTCATCGACACCAGTTTTCACTTAATTTATGGGTCGGAATTGTGGGAGACCACTTAATAGGCCCATTTTTTTACCACCGAGGCTTACTGGAGATGTTTATCGCCGTTTTCTTGAGGATGAATTGCCCGTACTTTTGGAAGACATCCCACTGCCATTAAGGTTGCAAATATATTTGATGCACGATGGTACTCCACCCCATTTCAGTTTAGCTGAACGTAAATGTTTTAACAATATTTACCCAAACCCCTGGATAGGTCGAGGAGGCACTCAACCCTGGTCCCCGAGGTCTCCCGACTTAAATTCGTTGGATTTTTTCCTTTGGGGTCACCTCAAACATTTGGTTTATACGACTCCAGTGCAAACCATAGACGAATTAAGAAACCGCATTGTCGCATCCTGTGAAACAATTAGACACACAGCGGGAATATTTGAACGGGTTCGCCAATCAATGTGTCGTAGGATAGATGCCTGTATTAGAGTTGAAGGTGCACATTTTCAACAACTGTTGTAACGCCTGTGTATGTAAAGTATTTTTCATATCGTTGCTGTTTGTTAAATATTTTTCTGTTAATATTAATTATTTAAAAAAATTTAATTTATTTATATAATTTAGTGAGTTATTATTTCTCAACTTGTTACATTGTTTTTCCTTCAAATGTATTGTTAAAGTTGATTAGTAAATAACTAAAACATTGAATTTCTATTTCTGTTTTCTACTTCCCTTAAGAATATGCATATGAAAGGATATTAATTTTTTGCTCGAAAACGAAGCAAGACATCAAAAAAGTAAAGAAACAAAAAAATTGTATTTTTAATCGCATAATTAGAAAAACATATGACACCTAAGAAAAAGCAGTGACGTCTCATATGTTTACTTATTAATATCAACAGGAGCGAGTTCCCAGACGCCACTGGAATAGATAAAATAAGTCAAATTACGTCAGAAGACGTCTACCGTTTTTATAAACAAACATACCAAATTTCAAAAAAATCGGAATTAGGGTTCTCCAGATATTAGTAAAAACCTTGTATTTTCTCTAAATTTCAACACCCTATAGCTCCGAAACGAAGCATTTTCGGACATAGGTTTATAGGAACTTTCTTTCTTATTTTTGGTCAAGGAAACTCCCTCTGAATTTTTTCGCAATATTAATGGGACACCCTGTATAAAAGCTATAGTATCTTCTATAAATAGTTATTACAACAGTAAAACAACTGTTGCTATAATGATTGGTTCGATCATAAAATTTCGAAACCTTTTGTTCTATTGTCGCATTATTTAAAATCTAACATAACAATTAAGTATTATGTTAATGTTTATGAAACTGTAAAAATTCGATTCATTTGTAAATAATGTTTTAATAAAAACAGAACATTATTACTTTTTAGTTTTCGCAGAAATGTTTCTTTTCAAAATTGCAATTCGTATCGTCTGTTAACCACAAGAATTGAGATGATCCTGAACACATTATATGTACCTATATGCCATTAATACACGAAAATTTGAAAAATGGGCCAAAAAATTTTCAAATTGTGGTAAAAATCTGATGCTACATTTTCCGATTCCGATTCAAGCGCCATTTTGGTTTATTGGCAGTCTTCATAGATATTGAAAATAAAAAAAAATTGCTGTGTTTTTCAACTTGGTTCGTTTTCGTGGTCTCATTGATTTTTTTCAAATTCTGTGCCCACCATCTGAAAGAGAATCCCCAAAAACATACAGTCTAGTAGGTTTAACTTGATTCCTCGCCGGATACAATGATGCCTGTGGTTCAAAGATACCCTTTAATGAAATACTCTAACTCACCGTTGTGTGTGAATACTCGAAGCCATCAGGATTAAACACAGGAAAAAAATACCAGATATGATCTTCTGCTAATTTGCGCAGAGAACTATTAGTACTTGTCAATAACTGATTTAATATGTAAGTTGTTGTTGCAGACGATATCCTGAAAAATATTGTTTAAGTATAGGACTGCATATATTTAGTTATTTTAGAAAATTCAATTTAATATTAATGAGAAAAAGAATTCCTAGTAATATTTCAAGAGCCATTATATTATGACACACATTAAGCAGTTTGTTTTAAATTGTATTGAAACGCGTATACTCTTTTTTTAGAAGAAAAAAGTAAGAAAATTCTCGAGAGAATTAGGTACATAATAATTTCTACCCCACCCAGATCTTGTGCCGTTTAATCTATGTGAATGTGGCAAACAAAGGTGATGCTAAGCCCCCTGATAAATGTTCTTATAAATATGTGCAATAAAATAAGAAGTAGGTACAGGGTGATTCTCTATATTTTGACCCCCCTTCAACTTTTTTGTTTTATGAGTTATAAAAAAATGTGAAATACAAAAGTTGCACGAGTTTTTATAAATTTTTCGAAAATGATAGTAGAAAAACAAATGAAGTCCAGACAAAATGCGGATATTAACTTTGTTAATTTAAATGGAACATCCTGTATATTTTTACATATTTGTATAGAACGTTCCCTCTCGAGCATAGTCAAATAGGGTTTGTTGGGCTCATCTCTAACAATAAGCGAGATACTATTAAAAAACGAAAAGAAGGTTTTCTTATTAAGAAAATAAGACATCTTGTAATTGTTAAACCTTTTTCAGGCATTTCTGCCTTTGTCCAATTACGTAAGGATTTACAGATTTAGTTATAATATATTTTGACAGATCGGACATTGATATGGTCCAAAATGCGTATAGATATTTTAACTAAATCTCATTAATTAAGCCGTGAGAGGCCTAATTACTCATGGACAATGTTATGGTAGGCCATGACAGTGACAGGTAATGTCATGACAACATTGTTATTGTTTGATAGTTTGTATTATCTTCTACTATCATTTTCGAAAAAATCATAAAAAATCATGCAACTTTTCGTTAGTGAATGCGCAACTGGTCAATATTATTTACTTAAGATCATATTGTGAATCCGAGAGAATTTCAAATTTTCACCCAACTTTCCAGTCGAAATCACATCCCGATCAAAGTACCTAGAAACCCATGGCTCGGAAATCGTATGAATTTTCTTGCACGCAAAAAAAATCAAATCAAATAAGCAGATAGTTTTAGATAAAATTATTTGTCGCAAATACATTTCTGTTATCTCGTGTCATGCTATGTTTTTTTAATAATTACGTTTTTAGAAAGTCGTATTAGGGATTTTTTTTATTAGAAATTTGACAACACTGCGCTATTCAGCACCATTTAAAATTCAAATACCCAAAATTTCATTAATTTATGTCGTGCATGTTTTTTTATAGACCCTCAAAGTCCCAAAAACTGAAAATTTTTATTTTAGTTTGAAAATATAGGGGGCTTTTAGAAATGTAGTAAAATACAATTTAAAAAAGCTGAAATATCATTGAACTTTTTAACATGGATTTCATAGGAGGGACCCCATACCAGTGATAAATATTCCAGTTTCGGCAAAACGAATGCGTTGAACAGCAGCGAAGTAGTATAAGTTTCAAAAAACTGTCTTGAGTTTCTTAGAACAAAGCCGAGATTTTTATAAGCCTCACGTTGTATATTGTTAATATGTTCGACAAAACTAAGCTCACGTTGTCAAAGATGTATAAATTTAAATGGATAATTTCGTCTGCTCCTGTATAATCTGGGCATATTGAATATCAGTTTAAACTTGGAAATGAACATTGCCATGAGTTACTTTGATTGCCCAAATTTCATTGCTGTCATAGTAACGACGAAGTTATAATTGGAATTTGTTTTTTAAATTTTTTTCTTTGAAGGCGAATAACGCCACAACGAAGCCCGATATGAAAAAAATTATATGTAGTAGAGGAGAAGGTCCGAATATGGGCCCCTATTTTGTTTTTTATAGATTATTAACAAATTTTTTGACATATACACTTAAAAATTGGGACACACTTAGTCCAAGAACTCGTCTACAATAATGAGCGCGGCAAAGTTCCGGAAAGATAAAAAATACTGAGATATCAGTTAAAATATGAAAATTGAACAATATCTTGTATGAGGGTAGAGTGTATGAAATATGGGCCCCTATCAAAAATGATGCATAAGTTTACGTTTAAGAAAGGAAACTTTATTTTCAAGTAAAAAACTTCATATATGATTATACAAAGGAGTAATGGCAACAACAGAAATTAGAAAGAAAGAAATTATTTGCAAAAGTCACAAATGTAATTTTTTTGTTATTTACGCTATCCATAGCCTTTATCATGTCCTCGGAGTTCCATTGTTTCCTTAAATTCTTTGGTAAAAACTTTGATTTGTTACGTGGCATGGTCAATCTGGAAAAAGAACTGAATTCAAAATCAGGGGAGAATATAGGCCCTGGCCCATATTCGGACCCATAAAAGGCCCATATTACCAGCATTGCATGTCATTCAACAATAGATACCTATTATTTGTAGAGTTCAAGTGAATCAAAATATTTTCTGAACAAAACAAAGTTTGATCTTTATACAAAATATCTAGGTGAATATATACAAACATACCTAGTCACTAAAAATCGTATAAAACATAATAATAACTTACCTTCAGATAATATTCAGAACTCCAGTAACACATTCACCACCACCTGTGCACAATGTCGGTAAAACAGTGCTCAGCTAGGTAGCTGTCTTTTAAAGTATTATTCAGTGATGTCGCTAGATGTTCTAGTAGGAATAGTTATGGGGCCTATATTAAGTGCATGGCCCATATTCGGACCTTCTCTTACTACTTCTATTTTGACCTCTCCCTTCATTTTTGACATGACCTTTCCGGACACCCTGTATACAGAGTGTAAGAAGTTTGACTGCCATTACTTCATGAGATAGAGTAATCATAAATGAACAAAAAAGTTGTATATTACAGGGGAGTAAGATTAACAGTTTTCAAAATACAGCGAATATTAATAATATTGGAGAGTTTTATCACAATGTGACAACAGCGGAGTCATGTCCTACGGAGAAAATGTAAACAAATATTATTGTGAAAAATTTATTAAGCTTCAAGACAATTGTTTTACAGTTTTTAAATAAATAAAATGTATCGATTACGAAGATAGTGTTGTGATTAAATTTCAGCTCGAATTTTAGTAATTATGCATCTCTTAAAACAGAAACTTATAACTTTTAATCAAATTATGAATTTGAAAAATATGTAATTAAAGTATCCAAAGATTCACGTTATCCAAATAATAATACGTATTAAAAATAATTTAGGTACTTTCCAAAGAGCAAAATTCAGTAACTTTTAAACGCACAAAGTACAGAACAAATTTTCGATGCACGCACGACACCATCCAATCCAATTTTCGCGTACTCGCTGGAAAACGCTTCAAGAAAAGGAAATAGTGGTACGCAAAAAACAGTCCGACACGGTCCAATTCCAGATACCAACTGAATAACTGAATTGCGTATTGCTGAACAGCTTAGTATAATACCCCGTGTTACCCGCCGCGCTGTTGTCACATTGCTCGATATGAATTTTATCGAACTTTATTATAACGCTAATTATTTTTTATAATTAAGCGTAAAGAAGTTCAAAAAAGTGATAAACATTGTATTTTATGGTATTCTGTGCATGCAGTTATGTCAATATTCCTTAATTAGTCGAACTTTTGTACATCAAATTGGAGATTTTGATCATTTTTTTATCGGAATTGGTTGAGTTTATGTCCCATGTCATATAAGGTTTTTTGTTTATTTTAATGTATTCGAACGTCTGTTAAAATTAGGGCAGTCAAACTACTAACACTCTGTATAAACGTGCGATACATTAAAATCAAATGTTGCACTCTTGAAGCAAGAAATTGTTTTTTTGAGTGTGAAAAGAAATAATTATCTTTAGTATTGACTACTATTTCTAGTATAAAAGATTCATTGCCTTGTAAACACAGCCTTAATCGTCCCAAGAATATTTCCTATACAAGCTAGGGCTTGTTCGGTATGGATGAAGATTGAAGGTACGTTTCACGTAAAATTCTCCTCACCACGATTTGTTATAGCTCCAACTGACGGGTAATTTCTCGGAATTCAGCAAATCATTCTATTAGTTGTCGAACACTTCGTAGATTGAAAAATAGTATTGTACTACGTTATCTCTTTTCTTTACTCAGTCCACATTCTTCAAACACAAACTATAAATATACTTACCACTCACGAGCATGAATGTTTGACTCCACAAATACAGACTTTTTCCTTTTACTAGTACCGTATGACACTTTTACACCCAGAATTGTACGTCCTTCGTAAGTGCCATTTAACTCAATGAGGCTGACAGCGGAAGGATACAGTTTTGGAAGACTCCTGAGCCAATTATTAATCTGAAACAGTTCTGTAAATGGTAGATGATGTGACAAAATTCATACTAGTTTTAGTTGTTTTCCAATGTTAAGTTCGATTTAATTAATTTATTTATTTAATGCATGGATGGTATAGAGGGTGCTCCATTAACGGTACGGAGCGGCTGTATATATGAAACTAGACGTGCTACGATTATGGGGTAAAAAATCTATTAGACTAGGCGGTATCTGTTTTGGTTTGGGTGAATCGTATATCCACGGAGATTCTTGGCTTTTTGGCTTTCAAATATCACTAGAAATGAAAATTTTTCTATGCGCATAAAAAAACGTGGGCTTAACTTTTAGCGGCACAATATGTTAAAAAATTCGAAAAATGTCATATTTTTCTTCCTATTTAATTAAGTATCTTTTCAATTACGTTGATTTTAGGCGAAAATGGAAGAGGAAAAAAATGTTTGTAATTAAATTTTTTATAAAACATGACTAGTTACAAATCGAATGAGTTATGATTATTATGGCAAAAATCGAAAAAATCGCAAAAATGGGGTTAAAAACAATACTTTTTAGGGAATTTTTTTGGGGTATTTAAATTGGGTATATGACTTTCATACTTGGCTCAAGAAAACTTCATGTTATGTAGAATCAACACACCAAATTTCATCAAAATAGGTTCGATAGATTTTGCATAATAATTTTGCAATCCAGATTTTGAAAAAAAAATTGCAAATTTTCAAAATTTTGCACAGCAAAAACCAAAGCCCTTAGATACTTGAAAATTTAATCACATATAGAAAGTCTCTCAAGCTTTCAAACTTTTTTTGAAAAATTCGAATCCGTCAATTAGGAGAGCTCTAGCGCTTGTTTAAACATTGGTCGAATTTTTGTACTTATAAACAATTAGAATAACTTTGTGAATATTCAATTAAATCACATTTTTTAAAGCATGTTTTAAAAGTTCTTGGAAAGACGCTTCTTTAAAAAAAAACAGATTGATTGATCAATTAGTTACGTAGTTATAGCCAATAAAAGTTAACCATCATTTACACTAAATGTACGTATGTGTAAGAAATTCAAGAAAATCGTACGGGTGGTGGTGGTGGGGGAAGCAGAGAGCGCGGCCGCTTCGGCCTGCTCGAAATTAAATCGGCGAGTTCAAAACCGCGATACGCTTAAAAATTTTTAATGTCTCACCTTCTAGAGGTCCGATTTTGATGATTTTTTTAATTGTAGCGTATTTTCAAATGCCTATCGTTAATAATTATTAGTCTTTCAACAGTCCGATAATTATTTATCTTTAAACTTCCTTTACTTATCAACTTTATTTTTCTATTGTATCAAAGGTAAATGCATAAACTTATATACTGTTTATCAAAGATCAAAAACAAATTTATTTAAATATTCTGAAATTGTTTAAACAACAATTATTTTCAAAATATGACTAAAATTAGTATTATAATGAGTTATTTTCTCATTTGCTTATATTTTAAACAATAAATAATATTTGAATTATACTTTAATCAGAAAAAAAATTAATATTAAAAAAATAATTTTTATTTCATTTCAATATATTATTTCCTATTCGAAAAATACGACCTTGAAAAAAATAGATACACGTATATACCATTAGGAAGAGAATCTCTACAACCTGTATATACAGTGTTATTTTTTCTAAACCTGACAGGCCAACCTTTTTATTTGAAGTAATTGACTAGTACTTCCCAATGCAAAGTTGTAGGAAATAACTTGATTAAGAAAAATTTACAAATAATTTTTTCCGGTGTTGCCATTTAAAAAAATATCGTAGCTACTACAGAAATCTGGCAACACCGGAAAAAATTATTTGTAAATTAACAGTTATTGTAATTGTTTATAAGTACAAAAATTCAACTAATGTTTAAACAAGCGCAAATTGACGGATTCGAATATTGCAAAAAAAAGTTTGAAAGCTTGAGAGCCCTTCTACATATATGTGATTAAAATTCCATGTATCTAAGGGCTTTGGTTTTTGCTGTGCAAAATTTTGAAAATTTGCAAATTTTTTTTCAAAATTATTATGCAAAATCTGTCGAACCGATTTTGATGAAATTTGGTGTGATAATTCTACATAACATGAAGTTTTTTTGAGCAAAGTATGAAGGTTCTATACCCAATTTAAATACCCCAAAAAAATTCCCTAAAAAGTATTGTTTTTTTTTAACCCCATTTTTGCGATTTTTTCGATTTTTTCCATAATAATCATGATTCATTCGATTTGTAACTAGTCATGTTTTGTAAAAAATTTAATTACAAACATTTTTTTCCTCTTCCATTTTCGCCTAAAATCAACTATTGAAAAGATACATAATTAAATAGGAAGAAAAATATGACATTTTTCGAATTTTGCTGCCAAAAGTTAAGCCCACGTTTTTTTATGTGCATAGAAAAATTTTCTAGTGATATTTGGGAGCCAAAAAGCCAAAAATCTCCGTGGATATACGATTCACCCAAATATGGCTTTTTGAAACAGATACCTTCTGGACTATTAACAAATATGGCCAAAAGAAATTAGTTATTGTTAAAATAGTGAAGTTGTGCTAGAACATCCTCCTTTATTTAGTTTTCTAAATAACATTGACATAGTCATAGCCAAACTTAAATTGTAAAACTATACCAAGCTTGTCTTTAAAAAAGTACTTGCTACATTTCAAATTTTTTTTGATAACTGGAATATGTAATTTCTTTATTAATTCCAAATATCTGAGTATTTATAAAGATTATTGTTTCCATAACGACGAGAATGAGATTTTCGTTATAGCTATGCCCTATGAAAATAGTCTACTGAAAAATTTCTTCAAATGAAATGTGACAGCCCTTGCTACGTGCAAAATCAGTGTTATTTGTGTTGAAAAAGAACTTGTAAACAAGGAAAATGGCTTTTACGAATGTGGAAGCGTATGATATGCTGACAGTTTATTTTAAATGTTTGGAAAATGCCGTTATAGCTTCAAGATAATACGCTTTGCGTTACCCTCGTAGAATACGCCACTCGAAAGAAGTATTTCAGCGTTTAGTCAGACGCCACTATATTCTGTAAGAAGACATCGCCGTGCAAGAGCGGAAGATAATATTAATGTGTTGGCATGTAAACCCCCAAATAAGTGTTAGGGAATTAGTAAGAGTCCTGGTAATTTCATACGGAACACAAGTATTTTTTTACACAAATTACACTAATTTTGCACGAAGCAAGAGCTATCACGTATCATTTGACATAATTTTTCATTTGTCTTGTTTTCGTAGGACATAGCCTGCCTTGTTATGGAAACAATAATCTTTATAAATACTCAGATATTTGAAATTAATAAAACAAATTAAACATTGCAGTTATCAAAGAGATTTGAAAATGTAGCAAGTACATTTTTGGTATAGTTTTACAATTTAATTTTGTCTTGGACTATGTCAATGTTATTTAGAGAACTAAATAAAGGAGGATGTTTTAGCGCAACTTCACTATTTTACGAAAAACTTGAAAAAGAAAAAAGATATCGACCTCCGGTTTGTGTATTTGTTTTGGTCTACCAAGCCATGAAAAAAACCTATGTCGTTGCATTTATTTTTTTTAGTAAACGGGGAAAATTACAAAACTTTTCTGATTAGCATCGTCTACCGTTGCGCAGGAAAATAATATTTTTATTCCCACATCATAAAAATAAATTTTATTAATTTAATATGATCCATCGTTTCTTGAAATCAATTAAGGCATTTAGAAGTTATGACAATTGAAAAATTTCAAGATGGCGTCCTTTATACTGGCGTTGCTATAGTAATAAAAAAAAGTTCAAACAAAGCTAATGAAGGGTTTAACAGTGTATCTAAAAAGTGTATTTTCAAATAAGGTTATAAAGCGAAATTTCGAAACACCGACAGTTTCCTGTAACACTATTAGAATTAAAATGGAGTATGGAGAATAACTTCTGTATTCTGTTTTAATTCCTATAATATTTCAATTTTCTGCTTCTGTGTAACCCATTTTAATTTAATAATAATAAGAACTGTCAAACAATAACAATGTTGTCATGACATTACTTGTCACTATCACGGCCTACCATATAATATTGTCCATGACTCATTAGGTCTCTCACCGCAAGTAGTGATTTAAAATGCATAAACGCATTTTGGACCATATCAGTGTCAATATGTCAAAATATATTACAACTAAATCTCTTACGTAATTGGAAAAAAGGCAGAAATGCCTGAAAGACGTTTAACAATTTCAAGATATCTTATTTTCTTAATAAAATACCTTCTTTTCTTTTTTTAATAGTATCTCGCTTATTGTTAGAAATGGACCCATCAAACCCTGTACTTATGATGCTCGACAGGGAACGTTCTATCCAAATAAGTAAAAATATATAGGGTATTCCATTTAAATTAAAAAGTTAACATCCGCGGCCATTTTGTTTGAACTTCATTTGTTTTTCAACTATCATTTTCGAAAAATTCGTAAAAAATCGTGCAACTTTTATATTTCACATTTTTTTATAACTCTTAAAACAAAAAATTAATGGGGGGGGGCAAAATATAGTACATGCACTTTCTCTTTATGTAAGACAGAACCTCCATCTTCAACTACATGGAGCACCTATGCATGATGCGGTAATAGTAAATCATTGGTAAATCAGTGGCCATCAAGAGCTCCAGACTTGACGCCTCTTGGTTTCTTTTTATGGGGAACTTTGAAAAATAAAGTGTTTTAAACAAGACCCAGAAGATTTATGTAACAGAATTAGACAAATAACACCATCAGTTCAGAAGAATTATTAAAAATAAGAGAGACGAATTGAACAGTGGACTAATAGAAAACGGTACCTAATTTTTAAATTTTATTTTGTTGTGAATGTCATTTATGGTATAACAAAAAAATATATATAATTTGGTTGCCTTATTGTGAGCCCCATGTATGAGTGAAATGAATGAAGCTGCATGGAAAAATTAACCAAAATTATGAGAAAATACCTTTAAAATATTTTGCCCTGTTAATACATTACACTGGAATGAGTGAAATTTTTCGAAATTTGCACCTATTTTTGTAACACCCTGTAAAACTATAATAATGAAACTATCTATTTTTTTCTTAAAAAAATGCCTAATATGATTTTTAATTTTTGAGGGTCTTTTCTTAATGATAGTAGGCCGTAGAAAAGATCACATGTCAAAAAATATAATATCAAAAAGTAGGTCTTTTTGAGAAAAAGAATTTTAGAAATCGGCGACTTCCGACTTAAGTGAAACACACTGTATTATATTTATTTTATGTTACGTATATCTGAATATATCTATTAGGAAGTTCGATAATTATTAAAAATAAAAACAATAATACTGATACGTATTTTATTTCCTACACATTTGGCCACTTGTGAAAAAAGTAGAAAAGTTAATTGAATTCTTGATTAGTATCAGTTATTTTTTACGAAGATAGTTTTGTCTAACCAAAAATTTCACACAAGGCAGACAAATACAAAAAACGCATCACTATACAGGGTGTAAATAAATAAGTGTGCAAAAATTCAGGGAGTGATTCCCTGTCGAAAATTTAGGTGGGTCTTTTATATAAAAAAATCTCATTTGAACATCGCCTGTGAAGATACAACCGCTAAAAGAGCGTGCCAAAAAACGGAGTTTTTAATTTTTTTTCTGATCTATCAAATAAGTGACAAATGAAATTATATAGACATTTTCTGCTGCCGAGAAGACACTTAGTAAACAATTTGTGTCGATTTTCCCCAACGGTTGTAAGGGGTAGATGCCACCCCTAAGACTTCTTTCATATGTAACTTTTTTTCTTATTATTACTTTACTATTTAAAAATCCTTTTTAGATAGCCTGATTCATTCTAAACAAAAAAGGTATATTGAATTTTTTTTATAAAATTAACGGTTTCTGAGAAAAAAAAATATTTAAAATCAATTACACGGTAGAAACTTTATCGAACTGTAATTTATGTAATAAGCGACTGTCACATTGACATTTTGTAATGACAACTTAATGGTTATACTTAATTCCTGTTTTAGATTTCAAAGTTACCCTAACTAACTAATTTTAGCACTAATATATTTTCCCAGCGGAATAATTAAATTTTGATTACTGACATTTTCTTTCGTAGGATGCTTTATTTCTCGAGATATTTGAAACTTTCATTTTTAAAAATACACCCTTCATATTGATTTGTATTTGTGGCTCTTTCAGTGTGAGATTTTTGTTTGGCAAAACTATTTTTAGTCTTGGGAACCAAGAAAAAAATAGGGTAAAACCTCCGAATACTTCCGGATAGATCCGATTTTTAAGAAAATTTGGAATTAAGCTTATTTCACCCTGTACATGAAAAGTTACATTTGCTTGATATGCGCTTCTTATTTTTATGGGATGAAAACCACTCCTTATGCAAAAAACTGAATAAATATAAAAATAGGTGTTATACAGGGTGTCCCTGAAAAAGATGGACAACGCTTGACCACAGGTTCCTTGGATGAAAATAAAACTATTTAGCCTAACTTACCTATATACAAAAGTGCACGCCTACTGAGATATAGCCTTCTAAATATAGAATAGATAACCTAGTTTTTGTCAAATAATTTGAAATCTATTTTTCATAGAAACTTCAAATTTGATACACTTATTTTTTTATGTAAGGGCAAGGTAAATATAGAATTTGGTGAGAATACATATACAGGATGTTCTCTTTCTAATGCCACTAGCTATCCCGTAACTTTTTTGTGTGTGCGCCAATGACGACAGAATTTAAATTTAAAAAATAAGCATTAATTTAGAAGATTTTTTTGCTCTTACAAAATTTTGATATCGTTTATGGATTTCGAGTAAAATTGACATTTTTTATACATTAAATATAGGCAAAAATTCCGATTTGTAAAAAATAATTTATAACTGCAGCCTCAAAACAGGAAATAATAGTGAAAAAACGTCACATTAAAAAAATAACTACACATTTTTAGTATTAGTATTATCAATCAATAAAATAAAAATCAACACTAATATTTTAAATAAACAGTATCAACTAATAATGTAAGAAAGTCAACATTAACATTTTAAATAAACCTAAATTGATATTTGTAATCACATTAAAATAATATTACAGTAAATGCTCAGTTACTTCCTTGTTCTTAAACGCAAGCATTAATTCTTCGAAAATGAAAATGAATTTTATCCAATAATTGTGCATTACCTCTCATAACACTAATTTCATGTTGTATTCTTTCCCATTATTCGTTTTCTGTATTTACTGAAATGTTACAAACTGTGGTCCGCAACACTCCCCAAAGGAAATAATTACATGGGTTTAGGTCCGGGGATCGAGGTGGCCATTTTAAAGAGGCATTATTTCCTATACCTATCCACCTGTTGGTATAGTAACCTGTAATAACTGGTCTTTTAATACTCTATTAACGGAACTTTTTGAAAACCAACCTCTGCCGCTAAACGCCTTTTATTTACCCGAGGAATTTCTTCGACCCTTTCCAAAATTTGTTCCTCCAGCTGAATAGTTTCGGCCGTACATTATCCAAGATTTAATGTTACAGTTAAAAGTTGTGATTTGGAATTCTTCGATTAGGAAAACTCAGCATATGTTCGAACAGTAGCACAACAATCTTTTTCACAATAACCCAAAATTAATAACATATCATTTTGTTCAGCAAAAGTATAAATTGCAATAAAAAACAAAGTAAAATTAAAATCACACTAAAATTAAATCACAGCTAGCTTGACACTGAACCTTTTAATTATTGTTATGAATTTGTTTCTTTGTTATATGGCACCTCGTACTAGACTATTCTATTTATCTTAAACTAATTTTATATTATTATTTTATATTATTTAATGTGTAAAAATGCCAATTTTACTCGAAATCCATAAACGATATCCAAATTTTGTAAGAGACAAAAAATCTTCTAAAATAGTGCTTATTTTTAAAAATTCTGTCGCCATTGATGTACACACAAAAAAGTTTATAAGAAAAACAGTTTTCAAATTATTTGAAAAAACTAGGTTATCTGTTCTATATTTAGAAGGCTATATATATATCAGTAGGCGTGCATTTTTGTATATAGGTAAGTTAGGCTAAATAGTCTTATTTTCATCCAAGGAACCTGTGGTCAGGCGTAGTCCATCCTTTTCAGGGACACCCTGTATAGGATAAAATCATATCTTAATATATAGAATTACTTTATATTGTGGTATGTATTATGTGTGTATGTGTGTATTTAAGATATTTTTATAAAGTTGCAACCCTTAAAAACCACCCTTAATGATAAAAATAGAAAATTAATAGTTTCTTTAACCTTAAAATATTTTTATAGCGCATATATACAGCGTGGTAAAAAAGTTCTGCATAAAATTCATATTTTCGTTAAACATTTTTTTTTTTTCGAAAAACGGTGAGACCCATCGATTTTTATTTGATCCAGGGCACCTTGTTATGTGGAAAAAAATTTTTTTCGATAATCCACTTACGGCAGCGATGACATATTTTTTTTTTTTTTAAATGACAACGCAAATTTTTTTCGTTCGAAATTGATGACAGTGATAATTATCTAAACAACGGTGTGAAAATTTCGATGTCTTACATAACAATTTTTTTTAGAAAAATGCACCTTAAGTTCTTATAAGTGATAATTGTCTACTTACACTATTAATGGCTCCGAAAAGGACAAAGTTGACAAAATTACATTTCAAACGAGTAAAATTACACTAATGTTTGTGTAAGTCTAGCGAAATTGTTCGAATTGCCCACCCTGTACCATTTGGCATTGTCCTAAGCGTGTGTAAACGCCGTCTACACTTCGTTCAAGCATTCCCGGGTCGATTTGATTTATTTCAAAACGAATACGGTTTTTAAGTTCTTCCAAATCACCTGGTCTGTTTGTGTACACACGCGATTTCAAATAGCCCCACAAAAAAAAGTCTAGAGGTGTTAAATCAGGCGAACGCGGAGGCCACTCGATTGTTCCGCGTCGCCCGATCCACCGGCCAGTAAACGTGTTATTCAAGTACTCCCGTACTTGCACTCCATAATGGGGCGGTGCACCATCCTGCTGAAACCAAATTCTTTCCTCAGGAATATCAGGATCCTCGTTGTTCGGGAATAACTCTGCTAAGCTTGGGACCAAATCGAACCGCAGGAAATCCAAATAGCGAGCAGCAGTTAAATTTTCCTCGAAAAAATACGGGCCTAAAATACGACGCCCTATTATTCCCGCCCAAACGTTCACCTTTCGGGGGTGCTGATGATCTACTTCTTGCACCCAGTGCGGGTTTTCCTGAGACCAATACCGGCAGTTATGTCGATGCACCGATCCATTAAGATAAAAAGTAGCCTCGTCAGAAAAAATTATGTTCTTGAGGAAGTCGGGGTCTCCGTTACATCGATGCATTAAATCTTCACAAAAGTGGAGACGGCGGTCTGGGTCGTCCTCAGTCAATGCATGTATCAAGTGACCCTTATAGGGGTGAAATTTCTCTTTTTTGAGAAAGTTCACCACAGTTACATGTGAAATATCATTGTTCAATGCAATCGACCTTGTACTAGAATGAGGGTTGTCCTGGAGCTCCACCAGGATATTCAATCTAGTTTCATCATCTACTCTAGGACGACCCGCACGAGGAGCATCTTTCACACTACCAGTTTCCTCAAACCTTGCCAGTACCCTACTAACCGTAGATTGCGTAATTGGTGGTCTGTCAGGGTACGTTGCATTAAATAATTGGCAAGCTTCTTGATGGGTTCGTAACTTATCGCCGAAACCAATCATCCTCAAAATATCAATTCTTTCGCGTTCACTAAGTTTTGCCATTTCGAATTAAACGATTTCACCAAAGAATGTTAAATCGGTACTGATTTTTAGTCTTCAATATTTCAGGTAATCTACTCCTTTCAAGTAAACATTTCTTTGGATCTTTTTTTTTTGGGGAATTTATCGGCAAACTCGAAGACAAAAAGTCGACCTTAATTTGCTACATACTATTTGGATTTTGTGCGGTTGAACTTGGTTCTAAATTTTGCAGTTTAATCAGGATCCTGACAATATCTGATGAATAATTCCGCAAATATTACATAACACCAGTTGCAACTTAAGTTATCTGAAATGCTTTCTGCCGAATCAATTTTTTTCTAAGGCATTTGATCCGTGAACAGCAAATTATTGCATTCAGGAACTTAAGGTGCATTTTTCTAAAGAAAAATTGTTATGTAAGACATCGAAATTTTCACACCGTTGTTTAGATAATTATCACTATCATCAATTTCGAACGAAAAAAGTATGCGTTGTCATTTAAAAAAAAATTATGTCATCGCTGCCGTAAGTGGATTATCAAAAAAAAAATTTACCACATAACAAGGTGCCCTGGATCAAATAAAAATCGACGGGTCTCACTCGTTTTTCGAAAAAAAATTTTAATGAAAATATGAATTTTATGCAGAACTTTTTTACCTCGCTGTATATAGAAATATTTTCAATAGTTTATGGTATTATAAATAATTTATTACAATATTTCAACCACTAACAAACTACCCACAATAACAAAATATTAAAAAAAAATAGTTTTTAACAATTTGAAATGATTTGATAGTACAAACTAGATAAATTAATTATTTTACCTGTTTATAATACAACTTATAATTTATCGCATTGTTTTAAACTCTTAAAAACTACCCCCAATGACAAACTATACAAAAAATTGTTTTTAAATTATTTAAAATGAATTACCTGTAATATCCTCCTATGGTGTTTCTGGGTTTCTTAAAAATTACCCTTCATTATACAAATAAAAACAATTTTATACATTTTAAGTTGATAAGTAGAATTATTAAAAGATTAAAGGGAAAAAGTGAAGGTATTCTATGTACATAGAATGCTCCAAAGTTGTGGATAACCGAAATATTGATATGCTCCGAAAATTGAAGCGGTAAGGTACCGTTGGTTGTTTAACGATAACTTCCTTACTTTTAAAGCTATTAAGACGATCCAAAAACGATTTTACAGAAAATTTCCACAGCTAAAAGCACTGTAAAAATGATTATTTTTTAATGCATTATTTTTTAGATATTTGAGGTTAAAAGGTTTGAAAATCATGACCTTCGCCCTCAACTGCAAACCTCTAGCAGCGACATCTCTGTTAATTTTTATCCTACACAAATAAAGAAGAAAGAAATATTCTGTGCAAAAAAATTTAAACTTTTATACTCTTGAATATTTTCCGTATCTTTTTTATTTTTAAAGTTATTTGCAAAAATATGTAATTCTTTTGGAATTAAATTTATTTTTCAATCAAAACGTAAAATTTTCAAAAATATGCATTCTAAACCGCTGAAACTTGTATAATATATTGTTAGAACATAAAAAATGTAAATTGTAGAAGGATTACATTTAATTTTAAATCTCGTGAAAAATTCAGTAATTTTTATACTGATTTTTTTTTCCAAAAAAGCGAATTAAGTTTTATTTTGATCATATATCTGTTAAATTTTATGTTAATGACTTAAAGTCAGTTCATTTTAAAGATTTTTTTAAAGTACTTTAAAAAATATATTTTTTTAGTTATTTTACGCCAAATGCTTCCAATTTAGTTTCTGGCGGACATGAAATTTCCCCAACCAGCCGTATTTCAGCACCTATTGCAGATGCATAAATGAAAGAAAACTCAATCTTTTTCTTTTTAAGCTTAATTTTCTTCGTGATGTTTTTTTTCATAGAATGTCTATTTTCCGAATTATTCGAGGAAAACTACTGGAAAACGTCTTTTTTAATAAAAAAAAAACATTTTCAATCGCCAATAACTAAAATATTAACTTATCGAAAAGTATTCATAAAATTCTTTTTGTTTAAAATTGATTGCGTTATCGCTTCCTGGGGTTATTTTCAATATTTTATTTTTGACCCCTTAGAAGGGGTGGCTTCCACACCATTCGGAGGGGAAACCCTTTATTCCCTGGACTGTTTCTGAAGAGTAACCCTTGACCAATCCCACAGAGGTTTATTTCACTAATTTTTAAAATATTTTTCACAGATGGCCAAATATCCAACAAATAAAGAAAAAAATGCTGGTTCTTCTTTAAGAAGAAAACTAAGGAAATATTCTAGTTATTTAATTCATGTATTAAAATTACATGCTTACCTCGTCGAGGGTATTATAACGAGTCCATCCAAATCCATTTCGAGTTCGCGGCCTTTCCTCTGCATCGATTCGTTCTTGGACGTTATCAGCCATCACCTTCGAAGGCATTCCCATACTTTCTGCGATATGCTGCAGTTCACTTACCTTGTTTGGGGACACCATAATCTCAACTGGTTTCCCCACAGGTCCCGTGGCACTCCAAAAATTATATTCTGGTGAATCTGCTTGCTCAAACTCTCGCAAAGCCTCAACCGCCTGGGGACTACTTGGAGTGACACGAAATAGTTTGTAATTGTCGTACCGGACTTTATAAGAAAAGCAACTAGGTACAGCCAGATACGAAAGAAATATTAGAAATGATTTTATTTCAATGGAAGCCATTTAAAGAAAGCAGCAAATTGTTTCAAGTAGTTGCGCTGTGTGTGTTACACATAACAACTGATTTAAATATCAGTAATATTAAGAAACGTTTTCAGTGAAAAATATTGCCCAACGTCGTGCAAATATAATCATTGTTCGTTAATAATGAACCATTAACATTCCTCGACCACATGGCTGCAATCAAGATTATGGAATGTAATTTTTAATCAGTTGTTAGTGCTGATTTATAAAATTCCGGTGTAGCAGGTAACTAATATAAACATACATTTTCAGAGAGTCAGGTACTTATTAACGGAGAGCGGACAATTAGTGTCTTTAACCTTGAACATAGATATGCCATTCATAAACATAGATACATTATCCATGACGCAGTGGCGTGTCGAGTACGTATTGGGAATATACGTGATAATTCACGAAAATTCCACGGTACATATATTTTTAGGCTTTATAAAATATTTAGGAAATCAGGAATTGTATAACTACATATTTATTAAATAAAGTTCAGTTAAAAATAGTGTCGTTTTTTTAATTGGAAATTAGGAGTTAATGTAACGAATACCCTCAGGTGACGCACAAGAATAGTCCAACTCACGCTCCATTCATAACAGGGCTGCAATTTGAATTCTGACCAATAGGAATTCGATAAACGCTACCGATGTCAACGGATGGACTAGAGATGGGCTCGAGTGTCATTTCATTTCTTTAGAACTAAATTAACTTAATTATTTTCTCGTTGTTTTACCAGTTCACATGATTTATGGATTTTAAATAAAGGATACAAATCTTCGCGAGGATAATACGATATATTTGCTATACATAATAATTATATTTTGCATAGTTTACACTCAATACATTATTGATCACGTACGCATATCCACCCGAATTTGACCTAATATTCGGGTTAAAGACACACATTGTCCGCTCTCTACTTATTAAAGTACTGGTACACGTATATGAATTAAAATCAATAGATAAACAACAGTGAAACAATTAAAAAATTTTAACAAGCTTTTGAGGGATTTGATGAAGACATTTATTTGATTTTATTATATTTAAAATGATTATCAAAGTTGTTATAAGCAGTAGTAGTAGGTGGGCCCTTTATGCCTACCCCACCGTCCCATCACCTGTCCACTCTCTGCCTCTGACCCTCCTCGAACCTACCCGATGCCCTAATGAACGCCAGGATTTTCACCTCAACCCCTTGCAGCTCTTCAACACCAAAAATTGTATGTCTTAACCTTCCAAAGGCTGCACAGTGCCCCAGAAGGTGGACAGGGGGTGTCCTCTCCTACTCCACATTTCGGGCATAAAGGGTGCTCCTCAATTCCTATTAAGTCCACAATGGCTTGTCAGGACCCCCACCATTTGGTTTAGGGCTTTTTGACTGAGGCTCAGTAGCCATCTCGTCTTATATATTATGTTTGTTAAGTCCATATATAAAACTATGGGCCTGCTTACATCCTCTGTTTCTCCTCCAGTTTTGATCTAAAGTTTGAGTCCATTTATTCAGGGCCCCGTTAATGCTACCTCGTGTGATTCCGAGGATTGGTTCAGGTCCCAGGCCAGGTCCCCTAGATCCAAGACGAGCCAGTTGATCAGCCCTCTCGTTATCAGGAATACTCATATGGCCCGAAACCCAAACCAACCTCTCTTCGTCTGGCCAATGACTCTAGAGCGTCTCCACATTCCTGAACAAGGGCAGGCCTTGTCCTCGGAAAGCTAACCACCCTGAGCGCGGCCTAACTGTCAGAGCAGATAAAAAATCTTCTCCTCTATACAGTTCTTTACCTCCTCCTTGCTTGCCACAATCAAGCTAGCGAAAACCTCAGCTAAATGACTGTGGCATACATACCCAGTGAAAACTTTCCTGGATACCACTGCCTTCCAGATAAATTCCTGTCCCTGAAAACTCGTCTCGAGATCCATTAGTATAGCATACTAGGGATCCCGGGGGGGACATATCACCTTCCTGCTTTCACTACTCTCTCGAGGGGAAGGATATGACATACTTGCTTCCTAACCTAAGTCGGTCCTCTGCTTCCGTGACCCTCATGTGTGGATATTGGGATATCCCTCTCCACCCTGAAGGCACGGAAGCGTGACACTCAGTGCGTCCTTTCCCTCTCCAACTGCCCGAGTCCCTTATCCTTAGGTATGTCGCCACTTCCTCACATTGCCTCTGTATACCTAAGCAGGCAGTCTTTGGATTTTCGATATTTTCCTGGCTATCGTCACCACACTCAGCCACCAGACCAAGGCCCCATGCTGCACTCGGCCTGACCACCGCCGTATACACCCAGTGAAACACCCTTGGATTGAATTCCAAATTTTTGCTACCTTCCTTAACTACCAGAGAGTTGCCACTGATTTCCGGGTAATCCTTTCAACCTGTGTCCCCCAAGACAGTTTACTATTCAGGATTTCCCCCAGGTATTTGACTTCTTCTTGTAAATAAGAGCATCTCAGTCTTCTTTGTATTGACTAAGAGCCCCATCACCTCACACCACCTCTCTATAATCCTACAAGCTCCCTCAATTCTGTCGCACACCACGTCCAAAAACAGGCCAGCCACTAGAATCACTCCATCATCAGCATAAGCCTGAGCGTCTCTATATCCCTAAGTTGTTATAAAGCCCAATTTGTAGTTTATTATTTTTTGTAATATTAACAGGGGGAAATGGAATAACAATATTCTCAGCATGCCTGGTATAGTTTTGATGTACGTTGCAGGGTTTAACAAAATCTCCAACATTTTTATGAATAAGAAGTAAAGATTCATATGTAAATAGACATGGAAGTGGTAAAATCCTAATTTTTTTAAATACATTGCCACTAGAAGTAGTTCTAGGTACACCAGCAATGAGACGAACCGCAGCCTTCTGCAGAATGAAAGCTTTTTCGGAACTATAGAATTACTCCAATGAACTAAGGAGTAATACACCATTCTCAGTACACTGATATCAACTGAACGTCGCCACTGTCTCGACAGGAATATTTGTGTAGAGAGTTTTGAACATAGACTATCAACATGTGCTGTCCAGTTTAGGCTAGAAGTAACACCCAAATACTTAGTATCCGATTTGGTATGGATTTTACTAGAAGTAAAGTTTTTGTGTTGACTTTTGGAAACATTTAGCTTTAATTTTTTTTCTGAAAACCAAGTTTCCACCCCGATTATACTACCCGAACTCATATCTGTACTAGCACGAGACAGCAGTGTTGTGCCAAAAGAGGATAGACGTACTATTAGGAATATTGACCGGTAAGTCGTTGATGTATATCAGGAAAAGCACAGGACGTAGTACTGACCCTTGAAGTACACCGTTACGTATAGGAAGTAAGGTAAATTATGTGCTATTTATACTGACATTTTGCAGCCTGCCTGTTAAATAAGATTGAATGATTATAATTCATTATTACCAATGCGGTAATATTCAAGTTTTGCAAGTAAAATGTCGACATTAACGCTATCAAAGCCTTTCGAAAGATCACAAAAAACCATCAACGACTGTTAGAAGAACTTTGATGGTAGAAAAGCTCTTTCTGAAAGCAAATTTTAAAGGTGACAATATAGATTTAACTTCCAAATAAGCAAATAGTTATTCAACAAGAATTTCAAATATTTTTTAAACAAATTGGAACTACAGGATGTCTCACGATGACGGCCCATCAGAATTATTTTAGAGATTACTTCGATTTGAATTTTGAAAATTTGGGATAGGTACCGGGTTTTCGGACATGCCCTTCCCAACTAAAATAATGGCGTCCACGTACTACTTCCGGTTATACCAGAAGTCGCCATCAACTTGCTTATTTTAGATGGAACACCCTATATCTTATTGCAATTTTGGATTCTACGTGTTATTTTAGGTGGACTTTTATGAAGTTTCCCTATTCCTAAAATTAACCGTTTTCGAGATATTTAATTTTTTTCAAATAAATCGAGATAAACAGTGACTAGCTTCAAACCATGTGTACGAGGGTGGTCTGAAAAGTTTCAGATCTCAACATGAAGATGGCAGCACTCGTAAATAAAAGCTAATGAATTTCGTTGTTCATCTGTTGACAGTTACTCAGCAAAGTTTCAGCCATTTTGGACGCGCAGTTGTTATGTAACTGTCGTTTAAGTGAGTTGGTGTGAGTCTCTATGAAAATGGACAAAATCGAGTATCGAGCAGTCATTAAATCTTTGTTTTTGAAAGGTAATAATAAATCAAAGATGAGTTGGATTCTGTGTATGGGGACTCTGCACATCATTTACCACAGTGAAATTTTGGGCAGCTGAATTTAAACGTAGCCGTAAGAGCTTGGGAGACGATGAACGTTCGGGACGTCCAAAAACTGCAACTACCGACGAAGACATCGCCAAAGTTCACCAAATGGTGCTAGACGACCGCCGAATTAAAGTGAGAGAGATAGCAGAGGTTATGAACATGTCAAAAGAACGTGTTTGTCACATATTAAATCAACATTTAAACATGAGAAAACTGTCCGCGCGTTGGGTGCCGCGTTTGCTCACGTTAGACCAAAAACGTGTTCCAATGAACATTTCCAACGCTCTGTTGGCGCAGTTTAGGCGCAATAAATCCGAGTTTTGGCGCCGATTAATTACTGTAGATGAAACTTGGATACACCATTATAGGCCTGAAACAAAAATACAGTCCAAACAGTGGACTGCAAAGGGGGAACCGGCTCTAAAAAAAGCAAAATCTGTTTTTTTCTGGCTGGGAAAGTGATGGCGACTGTTTTTTGGGATAGTCATGGAGTTATTTTAATCGATTATCTTCAAAAAGAAAAAACCATTACAAGAGCATACTACGCATCATTACTTGACAAGCTGAAGGCAGAACTTGCGGAAAAACGGCCACATTTGCAGAAAAAGAAAATCCTTCTTCACCAAGACAACGCACCGTCTCACACCTCAGCGGTTGCCATGGCGAAAATCCACGAATTACGGTTTGAACTGCTTAACCATCCGCCTTACTCACCAGATCTAGCCCCAAGCTACTTCTTTTTGTTCCCTCATCTAAAAATTGCTCTCGGAGGACAGAGATTTTTGTCAAATGAAGAGGCAATCACCTTCGTGAACAATTATTTTGCAGAGAAAAACGCCGAGTACTATTTGGACGGGTTACAGATACGGGAGTATCGCTGGGAGAAGTGTGTAGAGTTACAAGGAGACCATGTTGAAAAATAAAAAAAAAATCTGAATTAATGTCTTGTTTCTTTGTTAGGTCGGAAACTTTTCAGACCACCCTCGTATTTTATAGTAAGAAAGATAAAGCAACAATATTTATAGGGGGATAGCTAGACCCCTAAGCTTCCCATCCATACTTTCAAAGTGGCTTAATTGCATACGGGGTGTTAGAAATTTAATACCGAGTTTGGTTAACTTCAAACCTTCATAAGTCATTCTTTTAAATGGAACACCCTGTATGTTTTTCTATATAATGATACACAATTTTATTTTCTTTCGAACGGTCTCAGGGTTCCTTGTACCTATCTCTTCTAGTTATCCACTATTTTTTGTGTAATCACCCAAAATCTAATTTCTTGCAAGGATAGCTGTGGAATTTTTAGCAAAACTTCAAAACAAACAACGAAACTGTCAATTTGTTGTAAGTTTCTTGCAGTGACAGTTTAATTTAGTGTTTATAAGAAATGGAAAACAATACATATTCAAATGCTGATATTTTAAATGTATTATTAATTCACGGACGTTGCAATGGGATTATAAGCAGAACATGTAGTTTTTAATGAGACATATCTAAATTTGCCACCAATGAGTAGAAAAAAGTTAAGAAGAATTTTAGCAAATCAACTAGAGTATGGTCAAATTTGTGCAGAAAGAATTTTACCAAAACCAATAACTTCAAATGAAGATAATGTAATAAATGTGCTAGCCTATTTTAATTTTCATCCAGAATCCTCAACTCGTGCCGCAGAGTATGATTTAGGTATTTCACGAGCGTCCATTTACAGGATGCTAAGAACTAATGATATGCATCCATACAAATTTAAGCTACTTTCTGCTCTTCATCCGGGTGACGCCGTGCAACGTGGACAATTTTGTGAAACGATATTAGTGCGATACCAAGAAGATCCACAATTTTTGCAACATATTGTATGGACAGACGAGTCAAAATTTACGAGAGAAGGTATTTTTAATAGACATAATACTCATTTGTGGTCATCTGAAAATGCTCATGTTAACCGGGAAAGAAACTTTCAAAATAAATTTAGCGTAAATGTTTTTTGTCTAATTAAAGATAACCAAATTTCTTGCCGACAGATATCTCAATATTTTGCAAACGGTTGTGGCAGATTTTCTAGATGATATACTTTTAGACCAACTAAGGAAGTGTTGGTATCAATTAGACGGGGCTTCACCTCACTGTCACAATCAAATCATTCAACAGCTGAAATGTTTGAAGATAGATGGATGAGGACCGTGGAATTGGCCAGTGAGGTCTCCCGATCTCACTCCATTAGATTTTTGTGTTTGGGGAGTAATAAAGCAAAAAGTTTATTCTACACCTGTTGCTTTAAAAGAGGATTTGATTGCTCGAATACGAAGAACGTTCCATGAATTGCCTGCAGCTGAAATAGCAAATACGGTGACTGATGGTGTTATCTCTAGAATCCACAAGTGCTTAGCTGTTAATGGGGGTCATATTGAACACTTTTGACTTTTTATAGTAATTTTTTTTATCTTAGTGCATTATTATAATCAACATACATAATTAAAATTGTGTATTACTATGTATGAAGTTGATTTTTTAGAATTCTTAACTTTATTCTGCTCATTGGTGGAAAATTGGGATGTCTCATTAAAAACTGTAAATGTTCTGCTTAGAATCCCATTGCAACGTCTGTGAATAAATAATAATAAATAACTGATGACAGTTTGTTTCGAAGTTCTGCTAAAAATTCCACAGCTATCCTCGCAAGAAATTACATGATTTTAGGTGATTATACAAAATATAGTAGATAACTTAAAAACTAGTAGAGATAGGTATGGGGAACCCTGATACGGTTCGAAAGAAAATAAAATTGTGTATCAATAATATAGAAAAACATACAGGGTGTTCCATAAAAAAAACGACTTATGAAGGTTTGAAGTTAACTAAACTCGACATTAAATTTCTAGCACCCTGTATACAATTAAGCCACTTTGAAAGTATGGATGAGCTATCCCCCCTATAAATATTGTTGCTTTATCTTTCTTACTATAAAATATACATGGTTTGAAGCTAGTCACTGTGTCTCTCCATTATTTTTTTTTTAATTAAATATCTCGAAACGGTTAATTTTAGGAATAGGGAAACTTCATAAAAGTCCACCTAAAATAACATGCAGAATACGTAATTGCAATAATATATAGGGTGTTCCATTTAAAATAAGCAAGTTGATGGCGACTTCCGGTATAACCAGAAGTGGTATGTGGACGCCATTATTTTAAAAAAAAATCAAATAGAAGTAGTGTCTGAAATAATTCTAATGGGCCATCACCTTGTACACAGGAAGATCAGGCCATGTACTTAAATAATTTATTAAATAGCAGTGTCAATGAGTGTCACAAAAAAATCTAGTGATGTTTTTATTATGCAACTACTTAAGCCATAATAATCAAGACAAATTTTGTTTTTCAGATGTAGAATGGTGTGTTTAACATCAGATTCAAAATAAAAATAAAACCAAAGGAGCACTTATGTTTAAGTTTCATTTAGTTTATTAAGCTCAATGTACAAAATACAACAGCATTTTATAAGTACATCTATCTACCTATTTTTTATTTTTAACCCGACATTTCTTGTAACATAAAAATTAAATTTATGATTTGATTGCCTTGTAATATTCTTGAAAAATAGCTACAAATGAGTCAAATGTTTCTTCACAAGTTGGTATGATTTGTTGTGGTGGAAGCAGAAAACCATACCTTCCCTTATCACGAAGTTCATATGTGTACACTAAGGGCGTTTTGAAAATACCTTTAACCCACTCGATACTACCTCCAGCTGCTATGTCTGCAACAAATGGACATTTATTTGTGGAATTAGGTAATTTTACCATTATTGTAATCTACGTTACAGCTTTGTCACAATTGTACAATTCATTGATTTTGTTTCCCTAACAATCATTATCCCTTTATGAAAATAAAAATTTGTTTTTTTTTTATATCGTATATATTAATCATATAATATAAATGCATTATTTATTGATGTATTAAAGTGTTTAGTACTGGTACCAATACTGCTGAAAGGAGTGTCCAATTTCGGCCCTTAACTATAGACCGACCTTTTTACGGCCACAAATTATTATATCCAGAAGAATGAAGATTATACACAAAACACGTCACTGCTTCACTGTTTCATCCTCCTCATTCTACAGTCTAATATGACTTCCTCATTTAACTTAATATGCTAAATTTGTTTATTAATTTAAAATAGAAAAAAGTAACTTACACATAATATCGTAGATTGTGCCCACCCTGTACCGCGTTCCATAACGCTGAGCTAATACTTCAACAGCTTTTAATCCAATGTCGTACTAGAAACAGAAACTAGAAAACTAGAAAAATTGCATTCAAGAACTTTTTTATTTTAATGAGAAACAAAACAAATACAATTAAATAATCATAAAAACTTCTTTAACTTATCCTCAGAATTCAAACTTCCTGGTACTCTTAGCATCTATTTTATTTTTAAAGGAATACTTGAAACACTGTAGAAAAAGTTTATCTTATATGATCATTCAAGCAAAGACCGAGTATAAGTATTAAAAACACAGGCCAACAAGGAAAAAATTCCAGAGATCAGACACTACGTTTCCGAAGGCATTTGGCGCGCTGAATCCGAATCTGGCTTCAGAATTGATCCATCACCCTAGGTTTCCGAGATATTCTAACCTAAAAGTGCAAAAAACACGTATTTTTGCTATTTTCAAGGTTATGTAACTTGGCGAAAAAATTTTTTTTCTCAAAACTGAAAATATCATTGGAAACTACTATCTTTCCCCTTCAAAACGCATTTTTTTATTTGTAAAAAGCTTTATTTTTCGCGGAGATATCGTCGATTAAAGATGATCAGTATAGCTTCCTTATTAAACCATGGCTATAACACAATATCACTAAGCGCTACGAGCCTTAGAGGGCTCGCAGCGCTTAGTGTTATTGGGTAATAGGGCTTGAAGTTAACCTTCCTGACGATTAGGGCTCACAGCGCTTAGTGTTGTGGGGTTATAGGGCTTGGGATTAACCTTCCAGACATATAGGGCTTGGGGTTAACCTTCCTGACGATTAGGGCTCGCAGCGCTTAGTGTTATTGGGTTATAGGGCTTGAAGTTAACCTTCCTGACGATGAGGGCTCGCTCCGCTTAGTGTTGTGGGGTTATAGGGCTTGGGGTTAACGTTCCTAACAATTAGGGCTAGCAGCGCTCAGTGTTATGGGGTTAGCCATGATGTAATAATATAGCCATACTGGTCATCTTAAATTGACGATATCTCCGCGAAAAATAGAGCTTTTTCCAAATAAAAAAATGCGTTTTGAAGGGGAAAGATAGTCGTTTCCAATGATGTTTTCAGTTTTAAGAAAAAAATTTTTTTCGCCAAGTTACATAACCTTGAATATAGCAAAAGTACGTGTTTTTTGCACTTTTAGGTTAGAATATCTCGGAAACCTAGGGTGATGGATCAATTCTGAGGCCAGATTCGGATTCAGCGCGCCAAATGCCTTCGGAAGCGTAGTGACTGATCTCTGGAATTTTTTTTTTGAAATTATAACACTAATTATACAATGAATGAATAAGGTAAAGCGAGGAAAATATTGTATCATTTTTATAAGAGAAAAAATATTTTTCTTTAGGAAGTAACATTGACATTACGATAAATATCCAGGATTCCTTTCGTCAGCATAATAAAATAAATAAAGGTGTAGAGACTTTCCTAAAACTAATTAATTAATTAGTTAATTGCTTTATAATCCTCCGAAGATTAGGTCTTTGAAACATAGTTTTCAATAAATATAATAAAAAAATATTCAGGAAAGAAAGAAAAACATCAACAACTGTCAACAGAAATGGAAAGAATTTGGAATCAAAAACGAATTCATGCCATTCCGATAATAATTGATATAACTACTACAAGTTGTGGAAAAACAAACAGTCATTTTACATGCATATAACACGATCTTTTCCACGAAATTGAAAAGTAGCATTTCAGCAAATTACTATTAATAATGCTGACAATATCGAATATCTGAATTTGAAAAATTTAAAGGTATTGAAGGTTTCTTCTTAATCGTAGAATAAAGTCTAGCACGAGAACAACAAGGGTGGGTCAAAGACTCCTAGCTAAGGCTTAAGAAGTGCAATATAATAGGCCAGGAAATATAGAGTTGGACGCGACTTTTTGTTTGGGCAAGCTGAATTTATCGCTATAGATGCTAAATATTATGTACAATAACATATTAGTTTCCACAGTCATAAAAATGGGAGGAAGATTGTTTACAGGCTGGTTAATTATATAATTTTTACGTAAACTCACGCTTTTCGCTTATAACGTTTTTCCACGAGAAAACAGTAAAGTACTTCAAAGGATCTACAAAACTAGCCCTCGAGTGTTAAAAAAATATTAATTAGATCAAAATTTATAAACAGAAGAATTTTATTTATGACTTTTTATTTAAACATTTATAAACTCCGTTATTATTACCAGAACGTTTTGGTATCGCGTCCTCTCATTCCTTATCACTGTCTAATAACTCACACGAAATCTGGAATCGGTAAGTTGAATAGTTTACAAGTTATGGCCTTATAAACAAATTAACTAATTATTAGTATGGACGATCCCGAGTATCTGCCACAATCGCACTGATTTTTTTCATGGTAGATTTCATAATAATACATTGAAATCTATCATTTATTTTTTAAATTTCAAATTTGCAACCTGGAAATCTTTTTTATTTTTTAGCCTTAATTGCAAAATGAAATATAAGACTCATGCGCGTGATATAGTTATATTATTATTACATATTCGGAAAGCTTATGAAAAGAGCTTTAAGTTAAAAAAAATCGTCAAGATTCGTTGAAAAACAACGGATTTACAGACTGTCAAATATATTATTTTCAAGCCGAATTTCGCTTTTTTATCGGCAGAACTATGAATATTATCGTCATTTTCTTCGGACTTGCTGTCGTTCGCTTCCCCCACCCTTCCGCCGCGCCACGGCTCGCCGAAAAATAAAGAGAGCCTCTGACTTTTGACAATATTTCTTATGCACTTAACATACTTCCACAAATAAAATGTTTATATCTGGGAAAGTACTCGGGTTGCCGGTTATGACAGTATTTTTTTGCCGCTACCAACTTAATTTGTTTAATAATAGGCCGTCAACTTTGACAGTCTGTAACTCCGTTGTTTTTCACCGAATCTTGATGATTTTTCTTATAACTTAAAGCTCTTTTCATAAGCTTTCCGATAATATATAACTATATCACGTTCGTGCGCCGTATATTTAATTTTTCAACTAAGGCTAAAAAATAAAAAAAATTCCAGGTTGCAAATTTGAAATAAAAAAAAATGATAGATTTCAACGTATTATCATGAAATCAATTTAGATTTCGTGTGAGTTATTAGTGATAAGGAATGAGAGGATGCGATGCCAAAACGTTCTGGTAAATAACGCAGTTTATAAATGTTTAATTCAAAAGTCATAAATAAAATTCTTCTGTTTATAACTTTTGATCTAATCAATATTTTTTGACGTTCGAGGGCTAGTTTTGTAGGTCTTTTGAAGACGAAAAAATTACTTTACTGTTTTCTGGTAGAAATGAACGGAAGAAGGTTATAAGCGAAAAACCTGAATTTACGTAAAAATTATAAGTACAATTAACCACCCTGTAAACAATCTTCCCCCCATTTTTATGACTGTGGAAACTAATGTGTTATTGTACATAATATTTAGCATCTCTAGTGATAAATTCAGCTTGCCGAAACAAAAAGTCGCGAAATGGTAATTTCTCAGCTCCTTTTCCTGGCCTAAAATCTGGAACTGCGATCAGGAGCATGAGCCATATTATACAGGGTGATCCATTAACGGTATCGAGCGGCTGTATATAGGAAACTAGCCGTGTTACGATTTTGGAGTAAAAAATCTAGTAACAAATACGGCCAAAAGAAATTGTTATAAAATATTTTCAAATTTGTAACTTCACCGCTAGGGAGCGCAAACTGCTATAGTGTTACGGAAAATTGTCGATTTTTCGAAATTTCAACTATATAACCTAAGTTGAAAATTCTCTTTTTAGATACACTGTTATACCCTTCACATGTTTTGTTTAAACTTCTTTTTGTTAGTACCATAGCAACGCCTATATGAAGGACGTCATCTTGAAATTTTTAAATGGTCATAACTTCTAAATACCTTAATCGATTTCAATAAATGATGGCTCAGTTTAAGGAACTATTAATGAAATTTATATTTATGATTATGGGAATAAAAATATTATTTTCCTGCGCAACGGTAGACGACGCTAATGAGAAAAGTTTTGTAATTGTCTCCGTTTACTAAAAAATTTAAATGCAACGATATAGTTTTTTTCATGGCTTGATAGACCTTTTGTTAAGGAAAACAAATACACAACACACACCGGAGGTCAATATCTTTTTTTGTTTTCAAGTTACTGCTAAAGTAGTGAAGTTGTGCTAGAACATCCTCCTTTATTTAGTTTTCTAAATAACATTGACATAGTCCAAGTTAAAATTAAATTGTTAAACTATACCAAAAAAGTACTTGCTATTTTTTAATTTTTTTTTTTTTGATAACTGCAATGTTTCATTTTTTATTAATTGCAAATATCTGAATATTTATAATTATTGGTACCATAACGATATATCCTATGAAAATAGAACAATTATGTCAAATGATATGTGACAGCTCTAGCTTCGTGCAAAATTAGTGTCATTCATGTGAGAAAAGTACTTGTATTCCATATGAAATTCCCAGGTCTCTAATTCTACACTTATTTGGCGATTTACATGGACACAAGCTAACATATTAATAAAATTATCTTCCGTTCTTGCACGGCGATGTCTTCTTACAGAATGTAGTGGCGTCGGATAAACTCTGAAATACTTTTCTGGAGTAACAAAGCTATAATGGCATTTTCAAAAAACGTTTTCCTTGTTCAGAAGTACACTTCCAACACAAATAACACGTCACATTTCGTTTGGCATAATTTTTCAGTTGTTTATTTTCATAGGGCATAGCCTGCCTCGTTATGGAAACAATAAACGTTATAAATATCTACTCACATATTTGGAATTAATAAAAAAATGAAATATTGTACTTAGATATTAAAAAAAAAATTAAAAATAGTTCTTTTTAAGGACAAGATTGGTATAGTTTTACAATTAATTACAATTTAATTTTGACTTGAACTATGTCAATATTATTTAGAGAATTAAATAAAGGAGGATGTTCTAGCATAACTTCACTATTTTAGCAATAACTTGAAAACGAAAAAAGATATCGATCTCCGGTTTGTGTATTTGTTTTTCTTAGTGAATGGTCCATCAGGCCATGAAACAAACTATATCGTTGCATTTAATTTTTTTAGTAAACGTAGACAATTACAGAACTTTTCTCATTAGCGTCGTCTACCGTTGCGCAGGAAAATAATATTTTTATTCTCATATCATAAATATAAATTTTATTAATAGTTCTGTAAAATGAGCCATCGTTTACCGAAATCGATTAAGGCATTTAGAAGTTATGACAATTTAAAAATTTCAAGATGGCGTCCTTCATACTGAGGCTGCTATGGTAATAACAAAAGAGAAGTTCACACAAAACTTGTGAAGGGTTTAACAGTGTATCTAAAAAGTGTATTTTCAACTTAGTTTATATAAGCGAAATTTCGAAAAACCGACAGTTTTCTGTAACACTATACCCATTGCGCCCTCTAACGGTGAAGTTACAGGCTTAAAAATATTTTATAGCAATTTCTTTTGGCCGTATTTGTTAATAGATTTTTCACCCCATAATCGTAGCATGTCTGGTTCCTATACAGGGTGTTTCAGTTCGAGTGAATCAAACTTTAACCACAAATAGAACTCAGTAAATTTACATAAGTGCATAATTTACTGTAAATTCACAAATTTTTGTAGGTCAGTGGCGTAGAAATGGGTAGTAAATTGTTTTTTTTACTCCAACTTCTACACCAATGATCTAATATAATCATTTGAGATTCATTTTTAGATTTCGTGGACCATTCTACATAAAAAAGGTATACTTGTTGAAAATCGGTATAGTGTGTCGTTTTACCGAAAATCTCAGTTGAATGGGAGACTGTTCTTCTGATAAAATATTTAGTTTCGTAAAGATAGGAAATAAATTAACCTTAGAATTCAAAACAATATTAAATAATGTCTCTACATCGGCAAAACGACTAGTAAATTTTAAGTATAATGCCTTGTGTATTATTTATTGCATATGTAATGTGGTGAATTCCTTCTCTGAGCTCATTTTTTTATTGCGCCGCAATGCGGTGGACAATATGTTCAATGGCATCTACTCTAATATTATAGGTATCCCTGCTCATTCAACGTTCCGTTTGTTTCAAACAGATATTATTCCTTTAAAAAATTACACCTACATATTAATTTTAAATCAGTGTTGTGCGTCCATTACAGTATCCGTACACAATGATTGCCATAAATAAACAACTAAGCAATAATAGACTTATTTGTTATCAGGAACTGTCATTTTATTCATCATTCAACTGAGACTTTCGGTAAAACGATACACTATACCGATTTTCAACAAGTATACCTTTTTTATGTAGAATTATCCACGGAATCTAAAAATGAATGCCAAATTATTATTAGGTCATTGGCGTAGAAGTTGAGGTAAAAAATCTCGCTTTACTACCCATTCCTACGCCACTGACCTACTAATTTTACAGTAAATTATGCACATGTGCAAATGTTAACACCACACCAAATTTGAATCAATTTGTTATAAGCATATCAAATATTTCGTAAATAATGTGGTTTAAAAAACCGACCAATACGGCCCTGTATAGTGAAAACGGTGAGACTTAGACCCTTGCTTTATAAAGCAATTCTGAATTATTTATTAAGTTCTATTTATGGTTAAAGTTTGATTCACTCGAACTGAAACACCCTGTATACAGCCGCTCGATACCGTTAATGGATCACCCTGTATATTTTATATTAACTGTAACTTACCGTAAGGTCATAATTATCTAAATGCTGTGGAGTGTGGCCGTAAGGTATCAACAGAACTTGCGCAAAAGAATGAAAACTGATATATGCTACAAGTTCACTTCCAACAGTTTTAATAAATTCCGATAAGGTCTTAGTGCAAGGTTCAGAAAAGGGTTTAGGTCCACGATACAGTTCTGAACAGGGATTATCGCTTGAAGCACCTCTCACATTCCAAGAGTAGTCCCAGTTTCTATTAGGATCGGCTCCAACGCAAAATCTACTATATCGGACGCGCGTTTTTCGCCACATACGATCCTAAAATCATATTATAAACGTTAATAGTATTGATATGAGTACGGGGTGCTCTACAATCTCTATGACAAACTTTGAGAGATGGTAACCGAGTTAATTTCAAACATTTTTTCTTATACGTACATAGGTCCGATTCGTTTTTGTTTAGAAGTTAGAAGCATTTTAAAAATATAATTTCGCATTTCAATCAAAGTAGCCCGATACATAACAATAATTATTATTTGTGTCTTTTTTTGGTACTTATTGCGTTTGATACTTAGCGTAAGCTACATTTTGATATACACCATTCTATGTTTGATCACAAGAAATGTGTAGTTTTTCAGAAAAAAATTGACATAGAAAGACAAACATTTAAACATGTAAAATAGCAGTTACCTTCATTGGTCAATATGTTTCATTTTAAAGTAGGTCATAAAAATATTCAGTGTTTAAGAAATAAGGTGGAGATGTTGGAAACTTTTTTGGATATGCATGACTTAGATGTCATATGTCTGTCTGAAACATGGTTAAAAGAAGAAGAATTAGATTTACTACATATTGAAAATTTCTTTATTCTCAGTAGTTATTCGAGAATAAAATATAAAATTGGTGGTGTTATGATATTATGTAAGAATAAATATACTACTGGCTTCAAATCAATAGATTGTACTCGCTATAGTACTGAAAAAGTTTTTGAAGTCTGCGGTGTCCAATTGAAGCTAAATTCTTCTACTACAGTTAAAATTGTGTGCATATATCCTAGGTCGGCCGATGATAAAGTGGATCATAAATTATTTATACAAAAACTAACAGATTTTCTTGAAAATTTTATTTCTAGAGAAAAACATGAAAATATTATAATTTGTGACGATTTTAACATAGATTTTTTAAATAATACACGTGAAAACATGAGCTATGTGATATTATGCAATCATACGGCTTTACATTTCAAATTAATGAACCTACTAGACGCACTGATAAATTTGCCTCAGGAGTCGACTATGTATACACGCTGTTTAATGATAATTTTCAAGATAATAGTATTTCTGTATGTTTCGATGGTCTGTCTGATCATTCTTTGTTAAAATTGACACTAATGTAGTATCAAATAAACCAATACATTCCCGTAATTTTTGTAAAGAGAACTATCACAGACTTTATAGCTGGGTAAAATCTGAATCGTGGTCAAATGTATATGAAGCATCTACGGTTGATGAAGCTTTTCAGAATTTTATTGGTATCCTTAAATATTATATAGATATATCTTTTCCATTAAAAAAGAAGGTAAATACACATTTAACGAGAAAAGGCTGGATTACGAGAGGTATTAAAGTTTCTGGAGAAAAACTAAAAGAACTTTATAAAACAATGATACATACTGAAAATATTAGGGATAAAGAATATTACAAAAAATATAAAAAAGTGTATACAAAAGTCATACTAGCAGCTAAAAAAATGTATAACGATAAAAAACTTAAAACATCTAATAACAAAGGCAAAACGGCGTGAAATATTATTAATAACACCTTGGGTAAGAGTGATAAACAAACAGTATCAGAAATTAAATTTAATACTGAAGTAGTTCGTGATGCTTATATTATTGCTAACATATTCAATGAATATTTTGTCAGTATTTCACAAAAATATGTGAACCATGACCAAACAAAAATGAACAGAAATTTTTTTGTAAATAAAAACTATCCTACAATGTTTATACAACCTGTGTCGACAACTTGTGCCTTTAATGCCATTATGTCACTTAAGGGGTCAATGTCGAGTGGTTTTGATGAAATATCCTCAAATATTTTGCGACATATTTCAGAATTTATTATACAACCTCTTACTTATTTAATAAATATGTCATTGGAGATGGCGATATCTCCGGATATTTTTAAGACTGCTCGTGTTGTTCCTTTATATAAGAAAGATGATACACGCTTAACCGAAAATTATAGACCAATTTCATTACTTAGTTCAGTTTCTAAAATTCTTGAGCGATGTATCTTTGTCCAAATATATGGGTACATGTCTGATCACAATATATTAATGGAATCCCAGCATGGGTTCCGAAAAAAGAAGGGTACACATATCGCTTTGCTTATGAATCTTGTTTATAGGAATATAGATAACAATAAAACAACTTGCGCACTTTTTATAAGACAAACTCTCTTTATATGGTCTTCGCGGAAAAGTGGGTGATTGGATAAGCTCATATTTACATGATAGGAAACAATGTGTGGACATTGATGGGAACAGATCGGAAAATTTGAACGTATGTGTTGGAGTTCCACAAGGATCAATTCTTGGTCCTTTATTATTCTTAGTATTTACAAACGATATTGTTGATGTAGTTCACAAAACAGAAAATCTAATTATTTATGCGGATGATAACACCTACCTTTCAGTCGGAGATGATATGGATGAGGCAATGGAGAACATGCAAAGTATAGTAAATAAATTTTCTCGTTGGTTCAAAGATAATAAGCTTCATCTAAATACATCAAAGACTATGTTTATCCATTTCACTTCTAGATATTTAAATAAACGCTATTTATTACGCGATGTTAATAAGTCCATAGCACACAACTAAGTTTCTTGGAGTACATATTGACAATGCATCAAACTGGAAATTTCATATTGATTTTGTGTGTCATAAATTATCATTTTTATGTTTTGCCCTATATCGTCTTCGAGATATAACCAGTAGAGAGATTATTATTACTATTCTCAATTTGAGTCCAGATTGCGTTATGGTATAGTTTTTTGGGGATTGCGGAATAACTTGGATAGGGTTTTCAAACTGCAAAAAAGAGCTGTTCGATGCATTGTTGGCATCTCTAACAGAACATCGTGTCATGATTATTTTAATTTTTTAAAAATATTACCGTTATATATATACTTGAAGTTATTATTTACGTTCGACTAAATATGAATGAATTTCCGGTAAACAATGATTTCCACAATTATAATACCCGAAATGGTTTTTCACTTCACTCATATAATAAACTTCCCGTAAAACTTAAAGAAATCCAAAACTTTTTCAAATTTAAAAACCAGTTAAAACAATTTTTAATGGAAAATTCATTTTATTCTGTATCCGAATATTTAATGCTTAATACTTTTTCTGCATATTGATTGCACAGCTGCATGACGCTGTGATAGTTCTTAATTTTTCTTTATTTATCTTAATTTTTCTTTATTTATCTTTAGTTTGCTTTACTTTGTATTCTTTATATTATATTCTCCATTTTGCAGTCTTCGTCTTCTGGTCATTATCCGTGTTATTTGTATTATGATTTATTTGTATTTTTAATTTTACTATTATAGTTGACTTGTGATATGTGTTTTATGTTCTATCTGATTTTATATTATGTAACGCACCTACACACTTAAATTTTGCAATTTTGACAGTTTCCCATACTATCTTGTATAGTCCGTTGGAATAAAATTATTATTATTATTTTATTATTATTATTATACTATTTTTTTGTTAAAGTGATAAATAAAAAATTCATTTATTTACAACTGAAGAGTATGCAGATCATAGACCTTATAAACTACTGGACTCGCCCAACTGTCATTTTACCTATATAAACGGCAATCGCTCAGACGTGTGCGAGAGAGATGGAGCTAGTAAGGGCATAAGCTTCATTCACAGAATTTCGACTGCAACGCGCTACATTTAATTCAACCAATCATCTAGCTATACTCGATTCGTTACCCTTTTTTTCTGTTGGGCCGTATTCAAAGACTTTATAAAAATAATATAGACTAAAAGACAAAAAATTTTCATTTTTTCCAGTAGTGTAAGTATGTAAAAGGGTTTATTATATTACTGTCCTAATTACAGTACAATATTTGAATTGTTTTAGCTATAATATTCCAAATAGTTTTTATAATGCCTTCTTTATGTATTTCTCCATTTATTTTCCTCATATCGTAAGCTCGATCGGTTAACATTACTGCAAGCTCTTCTGACGTAGTTGTTTCAAATATTTCATATTTTCTTTCTTTGCAGAACTGCATAAATTGAAACTATGTCGATGCTTTCTTCGTTCAACATATTTGAAGAGAATTTTTGCTGGAGCACATTATAAGCCCATTTCAGTTAAAACTTTTTCTTTATATTCGGTTTGATGTTAAAATGACATTTTATTTTGAGGATTGGGGAAATAATTTAATCTAATTTGTTGTCATCAGAGACAACTCTACTTGGTCAGTATTTTCAGAAAGATGCAAAAAATATAAACATGTTGGTACCGTCATAACTTCTTTCCTACCTACGAAACATGTCCACACAGTCTTTGGTGCATCATTTCATAGACTGCGAGAAGAAGGCAATCCCCTCTAGTTCAGTTGGTAGAGGTTCGGCCTGTGTCAAACCTTGATAACCCGGAAATAACTACACGGCCTACTTTAAATAATTTTGCACCGCATAGAACCAGAGCAATACGAAATTTGTGCAAAACCGTACTTATCTTATCAACTTCGACGTCACCTGTTACATGATTGTTGTATAATAATGAAAAAGTAATATTAACGGTCGGTAGAAGAAAGCGCAAAAAAGCAAACGCCTGGGTGGGGCATTCTGGAAGGAAGTCTAAATAGTTGAAGATAGGCAGTTGAAGTGAGAACAGTGTGCATATATGTAGCAAGACGATCGGCGGGCAGTGTGACAAAGTAGTGTAAAATTAAGTGTTTAACCGGTATTAGTTAGCAGGTGATATTCTTTAAGTACTTTGTTGTTAATTGTTCTATGTAATCTTATGATTGTGATGATTATAGATGTTTCATGATAATAATTCTTTGTAAGTTTAGCTTCCATTGCTTTATGCTCACGGGCATATATTTTTCCAAGGTAAAATTGTTATAATTATACTTAAAGATTGCCCATTATTTATTTCAAGTTAAAAATATACAGGGTGGACCACCAGTAACGCCTCGGTAGCTAGTAACCAAACGGCAAATGTTACAGAAACCTGTATAGGTGGGTATGTGTAAGTTGATTACGGCTACATTTTAAAAATATTTTGATATATACAGGGTGTCCAGGAAAAGCGTACCATATCAAAGTTATGTTTTTTTAAATGGAACACCCTGTATTTTACTGCATTTTTGAAAGCACCTTAAAAAAATAGGTGAACTTTATTAAAGGTTCTGCATACCTAGGACTTATAGTTTGTGAGATATTTCAATTTTAGTGAAAATGCAAGCATAGCGTAGAAATTTAATATTTGCAATAAAAAAATTATTTTAAGGAAGCAGCTTTGGAGGGTCTATTTTAGATACTTGAAGTTGTAAATTGTTATATTTGTCGTCTCTTAGTATTATACAGTGTGTTCAAAAAACTGCTGAATACTTCTCTCAAATTTAAACAGCAATAACTTGGTTATTTTAAATGGAACACCCAGTATATTTTTGCTTTGGGAGTTGGGAAATTTAAAACTCTTTCAAACCGTGTATAGGTTTCCTATACCTATCTCTAACGGTATTGGAGATATTTGTGCCGTTTCGTTTTTTATCGATTTTTTTTTGTAAAATGTGTCCACGTGCCTTTATCGAGGTCTTTACTGAACTGGTTTAGGTTCTTTTTGATGACGTCTCTTTAAATATAAGGAGAAAAATGTGAATGCAATTAGATGGCGCACCTGCACATTTTTCATATTCAATGAGAAATTGTATAAATCGATAATTAAGTAATAAATGAGTAGGTAAGAATGGTCCATGTCAGTGGCTACCACAGATGTCCAAACCTCTCGTAATGGACTTCTTTGTTTCGGGCTGTATAAAAATATATCTTGTACACAGTGTTCCACCTACTACTTGCGATGATGTGAAGAAAGGAATTAGATATGTATTTGCCACAATCACCCCAAATATTCTAAGGAATGTGAGAATATCATTTGAAGATAAAAAAAGATTCAAGATAATGGTTATCAATTCGAACATCTATTAAAATATTCTTTGTTTCTTCTAAAAGTAACATTTTCTTTAATACATATTTTTCATGTTCATAAATAATTTACTTACTACAAACATATTTAAACAAAATTAATAACTTTTTATAATTATTCTGCTTATGAAATAATATTTTTTATTAGAAAACTTTTTTGAATATTTTTATGATAACGATAAAAGAAACTTTTACTTTTAGAAAAAACAAAGAAAAATTTTATTTGATGCTCGAATTGATAACCATTCTCCAGAATACAGCATCTTATTCTATCTTCAAATAGTATTCTCACGCAAATGCATCTCTAATCCTTCCCTCCAATATCATCGCAAGTAATAGGTGGAACATTGTATACAAGGTTTTTTTATAGCTCGCAACAAAGACGTCCATTACGGTGAGGTCTGGACACCTACGTGGCCACTGACATGCACCATTCCTACTAATCCTTTTATTACTAAATTTTCGATTTAAATAATTACTCACTGAATATGAAAAATTTGCAGGTGCCCCATCCAATGCATCATTTTACTCAATATATTTAAAGGGACGTCATCAAGAAGAACCCAAACCAATTCAGTAAAGACACTCGATAAAGACACGTGGATACATCTTACAAAAAAATCGATAAAAAAACGAAACGGCACAAATATCTCCAATACCGTTAGAGATAGGTATAGGGAACCTATACACAGTTTGAAAGAGTTTTAAATTTCCCAACTCCCAAAGTAAAAATATACTGGGTGTTCCATTTAAAATAACCAAGTTATTGCTGTTTAAAGTTGAGAGAAGTATTCAGCAGTTTTTTGAACACCCTGTATAATACTAAGTGACGACAAATATAACAATTTATAACTTCAAGGATCTAAAATAGACCCTCCAAAGCTGCTTCCTTAAAATTATTTTTTTATTGCTAATATTAAATTTCTACGCTATGCCTGCATTTTCACTAAAATTGAAATATCTCACAAACTGTAAGTCCTAGGTATGCAGAACCTTTAATAAAGTTCACCTATTTTTATACGGTGCTTTCAAAAATGCAGTAAAATATAGGGTGTTCCATTTAAAAAAACATAACTTTGATATGATACGGTTTTCCTGGACATCCTGTATATATCAAAATATTTTTAAAATGTAGCCGTAATCAACCTACACATACCCACCGAAACAGGTTTCTGTAACATTTGCCGTTTTGTCACTAGTGACCGAGGCGTTACTGGTGGCCCACCCTATATATGTATTGTCCTGATTGCCAGCCATTACAATAACGACTTCTTTGTTTCTCATCTAACTTGTTTTTGTTATGATTACGTTGTTCGAAAAACATAATAATAATTCTGTGTATGTTTAGCCTTCATTGTCTTACGCTCAGGGGCGTATATTTTTCTAAGATAAAATTGTTACAATTATTATTATAGATTGCTCATTATTTATTACATGTTAAAATATGTATATTGTCATGACTGCCCAGATATTGCATTAACGACCTCTTTGTTTCACATTTAACTTGTTTTATCATGATTAGGTTGTTCTTTGATTTCTTGTGCTCACTTTATGTCATACGTCTATACGAGCCTTGTTGAATTTACTAACATTTTCGCCCGTGCGGAACGAATCTGGATTAAGCTCGATTGCCTCCCGTATGGGACTCCAGTGTTATGAAGGATCTTCCGAAATCTCAACTATAGCTGGATTGCCTCCCGTATGGGACTCCAGTACCTTCCGGCTCTGCCGGCTAACTAACACCAAACCTCTTCAGTTTTACTTGGAAGTGTGTATGACTAATATGAGGTAACAGATGACATTTAGTGACACATTAAATGAGACAGGTCTTATTTATCATTAGCAAAGGTTCTTAATTTATGCCTTTGGTTAGCGGTTGTTTTGTATTTATATTTGGGTGGTAAGAGCAACGATCGTGGGTTTCTCTGCCATGCTCTTTCCCCACAGGAGCTCTAGGTGAGCCTGGCACTCTCATTTTATGTTAAATGGTTGTTAATGTTTTTGTTGTTCTTTATATTTGTCACATGTTTAATTTGAAGACTGTTTTAATAAAGTTAGATGTATTTTCTCTGCTTTTGTTTTATATAATTAAATCATACATCCCCTCTACAAAGTTAGTAGCCAGCGCCTTCCGGTCAATTAAAAATAGATACACACAACGTAGGTAGTCCTTATGATGATCACATATTTTTGGCCACAATTACGTTTATTTTTTATCGAACCTAGGGTTGTTATATTACAAATTATTTAATTAATGGGTTTGATTTGCGGATTGGTAATGGAGGAAATATTCAATGGCCTTCAAATAGCCCAGACCTTACCGCCTTGGACAGTTTTCTGTGGGGTTACTTAAAAAACGAGGTTTTTAAGAAAACTAGTGTAAACTTAGATGAATTAAAACATAAAGTTGATCAATGTATACAAAATTTAAGTGAATTTGATTCCCATTTCATACTAAACGCAGTTCTGAAAATTAAAGAGGATTGTACGAAGTGCATCAGTAATAATGGCGGTCACATTGAACATCTGTGACCATTTGTGTTTTAGTTGGTTTTTATTAATTAAGTATTAAAATTCTGTTAAAGTTAAGACTTGTTAAAGTTAAGAATGATTTTTATTATTATCATAAAAAAAACGGATAACTTCAAATTTTTCGTTCTCACTAAATATTACTTCTTTGTTAAAATATGTTGTTACAGGAAATAAATTAATGATTATAAATAAACTTCTGTCAAACTCATTTGTTTGTTCCGTTCCGCGTGCCATAGCCACTACGATCCGTCAGACATAAATTTCCCTCCTGTTTTTTTCAAAAATAGTTTTAAATTGAAATATGTCGAAAAGTCCTGAATCAAACAGTAACATATTATACATTTTTGAAGAGACAAATTTAACGAAGCTAAATTTCTTTAATTTAGTGATTTTTATTATTCAGTTGTTTTTTCTAATACTGTATTATAAAAATAAATATAATAAATAATAAAAAAAGTAAAAATGTTTGTATTAAAAACTTTTTTGTAATTTCATTAATATACTCACAATAAGTTGTCAGATTATAGTGACTAACAAGCGTTACATGCTGCAAATGCAACGATTAGAATTTTGTGGCTGCAACATGCACAAAATGATAAATTCATTTCGCTTGTCATGTGGTCTGATGAAGCGTCTTAGATCAAAACGATTTCAGCAACATTTCAGTGTCAACGTTTAGAGTAGCATTTTCAACAATAATTTACTGCCTATACATGTTTTAAATGATCGTTTAAATGCAGATCTGTATAGAAGTTTCTTGGAAAACAACCTTTCTGATTTCATTGATGACGTAAGGCTTAACATTGTTCAAAATATGTGATATCAGCACAATGGTGCACCACCACATAAAGAGAGACAAGTAACTGCTTGGTTAAATGATAATTTACTAAATAAATGGATTGGTCGGCAAAGTTCAATAGCATGGCTACCGCGTTCCCCAGATCTAAATCCTTTTATTTATGGGGACATATGAAGTCTACCATGTTGAAATCACTACTCGTCAGCAGTTACTTGAAAGAATTCAGGATTCAGTTAACCATATAAGGAATTATCCAAATCTCATCCGTCAAGTAACGGAATCTTTAGTTCGCAGACTATTTTGATTGAAACATGAAATTATATTTTTTTAAATGCTTAAAACTTCTAAACAATCGGACCTTTGTTCGTAAAAGAAGAAATGTTTTAAATTAACCAAGCTACCATATGTCTAAGTTTGTCACAGAGCTTGTAGAGCACCCTGTATTTAGCTGCTTAGCTGAAATATGTAAAGGCATTCTCGGAAAATGTAATCATTGTCTATTTAATTGAATTACCTAAAAATATGAAGTTATACACCACCGTGGTATGTTTATTCTATGTTAAACGCAATGTTAAAAATAATTGCGAAGGTTTCTGAAACGTGCTTAGGCTTGTATCTAAATATCTTTCGTATACCTAGATTTCTGGTATCGAAGAACATTCACCATGTGGTAAGATACAATGTTTCTAAAAAGAAACATTATTTTAATTTGTTTGAATAAGATGAATGCCTTTGACATAGCGTAAAAGAACTTATTTCTTCTCAGAAATTCACGTCAAAGTGGGATTGTCTTGTATATATTTTTCATGTAACTCACCCTTGTCTGTGAGTAAACAAAGCCATCAGGATTAACCACAGGGAAAAAATACCAGATATGTTCTTCTGCTAACTTGCGCACAGAACTATTAGTACTTGTCAATATCTCATTCAATATGTATGTTGTTGTTGCAGACGATATCCTGAAAAATAATATTTCTGGGTATAACCGCTAAAATCTCATTATTGTTACAGAAAACAGAACGAATGGAAACATAGATTCAAAAAATTTTAGTATCTGTTACATACTCATTTAATAATTCTAAGCTATATTTAAATGTTTATTCCAACCACTTCTAAATTTACTCGGGGTTACTGTATATTGTACCACATCAAAACATGGATTGGTAATGTCAACCTAATTTTTGAAGAAGTTGTAGTCCAAAAAGATCAAGGTCATCTTTTTTTTAAATATGCAGCCATATTAAATATTTTTTGTGATTCAGCTAACTTACCTCTATTCAACTGGATATGGTTCCTCAAAACAGCATTTAGAGGTATTGGTATTTTAATGAAACATTTAATAGAGGTAAAATAAATCAGAAAAAAATAATATAACTTCAAATTTAGCAGAAGGTTCATGTTTAATTAGTTTAGATTACCGCCAAATTCAGTCAGGATATTGCAATAAGTAGCCATTTTGCAGTAGGTACCTAAATAAAATGATGTTACATAAAATACCAGTGCTTTCCCAAAATGTCTACCAACGGAAAAAGAATAGCAAAAAAATACCGTTTCTGGTATACTAGCACCCTTTTTACTTTAAGTAAGAAACAAGCCTATGATCTTTGATTAAATTTAATTAAAAACTCGCCTAAGCTAATAGTCCAGGCGATAGAGCAGTAAAAGTAGGCTTTAGCGTTTGTGTTTGAAGTCATCTGTTTTGTTATACAGAAAAATCCCAAATATTATGTAGAATAAATTTGTCTATTCCAAAAAAACCATTGCTAAATTCAGGGGAACAACAAACATACAAAAAAAACGAAGAATTACCAGTTTTTCGACATATTTTTACCTGTAACATTGAAAGTAAGCCCTATATAAAAAAGTCATTCTTTATTTTTTGATTATTTTCTATAAAATTGCAACAACTGTGAACCAAAAAAGTTTAATTTTGCATTAACAGTCGGCGAAAATAGTAGAAAATCATATGTATATTTGGAGCAATTTTTAAAATAAGTAAATATTTATATTTATTTTTTAAACTCAAAATTCCTGCAACAATTATTTATTTTATTGATTTTTGATGACATATTCGTATTCCTCTCATTCTGCTACATCAATTTAAAAAAAATCGTCTTGATAAGTGCTACTGTTCCCGAGAAAAGTATGTACCTGTAGTTAGCTATAAAAACATATATTTTTCTTTTTTCGACTTCACGATTACGTAATCTACACAGTAGAATGCTGTCGTATTTGGCTAAAAAGCAAGGGGTTACGACATAGTTTTTATATGTGCAAGATTTTGTCGATTGCATAGAAAATTCCCTGAGCAATAAATAATTGTTTATACAGGGTGTCCCGGAAATGGTGGGCAATCTCTCGGATGTGGATAGATAATGAGAAAATAATGGCACAAGTTCATATACAATTTTATCCTCCGGGCTCACCCTGTAGAGTTATTAGCTCTTGAAGTTGAGAATTAAAAATGTTTTTTTTTGCTGCAACTTTCGTATTTTTCAATAAATTTTGAAAATTTTTTGGCTGGATGTATAATTTTTGAAGTTGCTTTGGATGATAATATGAAATCCTCGATAATAATTATGGGGGCCCGGGGGCAAAGCACCCCCCACCAAAATTTCTAGAAAAAAAATTTTGTTCCACTATACCCCAAATTTTCCATCATTTTATAAAAATTTATGGTATTTTACGTAAAAAAGGTATACTTGTTGAATATCCATAAAATATAATTTTGTATAATTTTTAACGTGTACTGACAGTTTCTAAAGTGTGATTTTATAACAGTGGTCTTAAAGGTAAATCACATGACTTACTTTTAACACTAGTGCTAAAAATAATTCACTTTTAACACTAGTATCATAAAATGAAATTGACTGACAGCATGCGTTAAAATTATACCTTAATGACGTTTGTAGAAAAACAAGTTTAGAGACAACGGTACTGTTTAATTTGAGACATTTTATTTAACAGAAACACAGGTTTAATCGTAGTTGGCTTTTACATATCAGAATAAAGGACAAATAATTTGCAATAGCAGTGTTCCAAATTATGAGAATTTGGACTTAACTAAACTAACTAAACGAAAAGTGCATGACAATCAAAATTTTGTAACTAATATAATTCATAATAAATTCTCAATATTAGTTCCACCTTCTCTTATACAAATACGAGCTCGTTTAACAGAAGACTGTTGCACTCTCCATAACATTTCAGGATTTTGTCGTATTTCATTTGCACAATAAAAAATCCTTTCTTCTAATTCTTCTCTAGTGGTTACAGGTGTGGAATAAACAAGATTTTTCAAGTGCCCCCAAAAGAAAAAGTCAAGTGGGTTCATATCTGGAGTTCGGGCAGGCCAATGAATAGGTCCACCGCGACCTATCCAGCGATTAGGATATACCTCGTTTAAATGGTCCCTTACTGCAGCACTAAAGTGAGGCGGCGCCCCATCGTGCATGAATATCAGTGCATTTCTGGTTTCAAGATCAACATCTTCTAACAGTTGTGGTAATTGATGCACAAGGAAATCTAGGTAACGTTGACCATTCAGTCTAGGGGGTAACACAAATGGACCCAATAAGTAAGGACCAATAATTCCACTCCAAACATTAACATAAAATTGTCTTTGGTGCCTAGTTTCAATAATAGCGTGTGGGTTCTCATCAGACCAATAATGTAAATTATGGGAGTTAATAACTCCATTCCTCCCAAAACTTGCTTCGTCAGTATACAGAATTAATCTCGTAAACATAGGATTTTGCTCATGTCTCTGAAGAAACCATTGAGAAAACTGTACTCTTGCACGAAAATCATCAGGATTAAGAGCATGCACTTTTTGGATATGGTAAGGGTGAAGAAGCTGTTCTCTAAGGATTCTTGCAACAGTGGTCTTTGGAACATTGGTAAAAGAAGATAATGACCTAATGCTAACTGTTGGATGAGCAGCAACTTCGTCCAGTATATTTTCCTCTACTTCAACTGTACGTGCTGTTCGCGGGGCACCCCTGTTTGCAGTAACAGGAGCAAACTGACCTAAAGACATTAAAATTTATTTAATATCCATTTTGTTTAATAATAGTAATCGTATTTTACCAGTTTCTCTTAATCTTTGATCAATACGTTCGAAAGTTTTGCGATCCGGAATCCTTCTATTAGGATAAGAATGCTGATAAAATCTTCTTGCTGCCGAAGCATTACAAAGAGCCCGCCCGTACATTAAATGCATATCAGCATATTCTTCATTGGAATACTCCATATTTTATAACAAATTATGAGTTATGAGATGAGTCTTAGATTTAAAACTACGTATTTGACAAGTTTGACAATTTAATTGACTTTGGCATACTCTGACATGTCAAAGCCATACCACGATTAAATCTGTATTTCAATTAAATAAAATGTCTCAAATTAAATGGTACCTTCCTCTTTAAACGGGTTTATCTCAAAAAATATCTATTTTATGGATATTCAACAAGTATACCTTTTTTACGTAAAATACCATAAATGTTTATAAAATGATGGAAAATTTGGGGTATAGTGAAACAAACATTTTTTTTCTAGAAATTTTGGTGGGGGGTGCTTTGCCCCCGGGCCCCCATAATTATTATCGAGGATTTCATATTATCATCCAAAGCAGCTTCAAAAATAATAGATCCAGCCAAAAAATTTTCAAAACTTATTAAAAAATACAAAAGTTACTGCAAAAAAAAACATTTTTAATTCTCAACTTCAAGAGCTAATAACTCTACAGGGTGAGCCCGGAGGAAAAAAAATTATATGAACTTGTGACATTATTTTCTCATTATCTATCCATATCCGAGAGATTGCCCACAATTTCCGGGACACCCTGTATAGTAAAATGTTAAAAAATAAAAGTGTAAAAATAGGTAATTTTAGTATTCATCATTGTTTATTATGACAACAAGTATCTCTAAAAAATTGTGTGCCCTTTTTAAATCTTAATTTAACCCACGGTACGCGATAAACTTTCTAAAATTTTCTTAATTAACAATTCTGTCAATCGAAAACCTCGCTGCCGATCGTTCCAAAATTTGAAGAATTGACATGTTTTTCTATTTGTTTACAAAGTTTCATCAATATTTATAAATATTTGCTTACTTGTTTTAAAAATTGCTTCAAATATATATTTATGATTTTCTATTTTTCGTCCATTGTTAATGCAAAATTAATCTTATACTACTCCACCTTCTCTGAATACAAAATAATGCTAATATTATAAAGACATCTTACCATTCGCGAGCGTGAATGTTCGACTCCACGAATACAGATTTTTTATCTTTACTGGAACCATACGAAACTTTTACACCCACAATTGGGCGTCCTTCGTAAGTACCATTCAGTTCAATAAGGCTTACTATAGAAGGATACTGTTCTGGTAGACTCTTGATCCAATTATTGATCTGAAACCATAATACATTTTTTTTTTTGGTTCTGTTATAACGTTGTGGAACAATTAGCTGAGGATACTGAATTTACTAATAATATATTATTTACTAACGAAGCTGGTTTTACGAGAAATGGTATTACAGCATGGCCACTTAATTAATTGCAGAAAGAATTATCAAAAATTTTATTTTTAATAACACTTTATTTGAGATTAATAGCGATTTCCTCCTAAACTGTTACATTCATCGACTTGAATTAAGTATAATATTTTTTCTGATATGATTTTTCTTTTCAGTAATGTTTAAATTTCTGTGATGTCTAGCACGAGAAAAAAGTTATGAACAAAACATACTTTGAGTTCTAGATAAAGTTCCTTTTAGCGGCGCATAATGAAACTTTTCTCAGCCTGGTCTAATAGAGCTTCATTTACTTTGTGGGTGTGCCAAATGAGAGACTAATAGAAATTGAATTAAATAAGTTATTTAAATAGAAATATAAAAAAAAACTTTGACAAGCTGTAACTTGCAAACAATTGACAATTCGAAAAAAATTTTCATTACATACTGTTACTATCTTAATCCGTAGAATTACCTCCCGGAGTTTCCTGACGGACTTTCAGAACACCCTGTATATTATAAATAGGCTTAGTGCGGCACGGAGTTTAACAGGACCTTAGTCAGATTTCGAATGAAAATATTAATATGTTTACACAAAATATGTCGCAACATAGTACTATTACCAAAGAGCAAGGCTAAGTAGAGGATAAAATATCTATATAAATTTAAATTACACCACCCACTTCCCTTGAGACCTTGAGACAAGACTTCCGTGGCATATTGGAAGGAGTTAAAACATATTACATACTACGTGCTTTTCTAAGTGTTCTTTAGTGAAACGGCGACGTTTATCACTTAATATTAACTTGTGCAGGGAAAATGATCGTTCAACGTCTACTGTTGACAACGGACAGTATGAGAAATTGTTGAAGCATAAACTATACAGGGTGTTTCACGGTGACGGCCCGTTAGAATTATTTCAGAAATTACTTCGATTTGAATTTTGAAAATTTGGGATATCGGGTTTTCGGGCATGCCCTTCTCAACTAAACGTACACTTCCGGTTATACAGGAAGTCGCCATCAAAATGCTTATTTTAAATTCAACACCCTATACTTTTATGAAGTTTTCCTATTCCTAAAATTAACCGTTCTCGAGATATTTAATTTTTTTCAAAAAAATCGAGAAAAACAGTGACTAGAGCTTCAAACCGTCTGTATTTTATAGTAAGAAAGATAAAACAATGATATGTATAGCTAGACCCCTAAGCATCCCTTCCATACTTTCAAAGTGGCTTAATTGCATACAGGGTGCTAGAAATTTAATGGCGAGTTTAGTTAACTTCAAACCTTCATAAGTCGGTTTTCTAAATGGAACATCCTGTATGTTTTTCTATATTCTGATACACAATTTTATTCTCTTTCGAACGGTATCAGGGTTCTCTATACCTATCTCTTCTAGTTTTTAAGTTATCTACTATTTTTTGTTTAATCACCTAAAATCATGTAATTTCTTGCGAGGATAGCTGTGGAATTTTTAGCAAAACTTCAAAATAAACAACTAAACTGTCACCAGTTATTTATTATTACTTATTCACAGACGTTGCAACGGAATTCTAAGCAGGACATTTACAGTTTTTAATTAGACATATCCCAATTTTCCACCAATGAGCAGAATAATGTTAAGAAGAATTCTAAAAAAACAACTTCATACATAGTAATACACAATTTTAATTATGTATGTTGATAATAATAATGCACTAAGATAAAATAAATGACTTTAAAAAGTCATAAATATTCAATATGACTCCCATTAACATCTAAGCACTTGTGGATTCTAGAGATAACACCATCAGTCACCGCTTTTGCTATTTCAGCTGCAGGCAATTGATGGAACGCTCTTCGTATTCGAGCAATGAAATTCTCTTTTGAAGCAACGGGTGTAGAATAAAGTTTTTGCTTTATTACTCCCCAAACATAAAAGTCTAATGGAGTGAGGTCGGGAGACCTCACTGTCCAATTCCACGGTCCTAGGCATCTCATCCATCTATCTTCAAACATTTCAGTCAGCTGTTGATCGATTTGATTGTGACAGTGAGGTGGAGCCCCGTCTAATTGATACCAACACTTCCTTAGTTGGCTTAAAGGTATATCATCTAGAAAATCTGCCACAACCGTTTATTACAAAATGTTGAGATATCTGTCGGCATTTAAATTTTTTTCGTAGATGTGGTAACAAATTTGGTTATCTTTAATTAGACAAAAAACATTTACGCTAAATTTATTTTGAAAGTTTCTTTCCCGGATAACATGAGGATTTTCAGATGACCACAAATGAGTATTATATCTATTAAAAATACCTTCTCTCGTAAATTTTGACTCGTCTGTCCATATAATATGTTGCAAAAATTGTGGATCTTCTTGGTATCGCACTAACACCGTTTCACAAAATTGTACGCGTTGCACGGCCTCACCCGGATGAAGAGTAGCTTAAATTTGTATGGTTGCATATAATTAGTTCTTAGCAACCTGTGAATGGACGCTCGTGAAATGCCTAAATCATACTCTGCGGCACGAGTTGAGGATTCTGGATGAACATTAAAATAGGCTAGCATATTTATTATATTATCTTCATTTAAAGTTATTGGTTTTGGTAAAATTCTATCTGCACAAATTCGACCATACTCTGGTTGATTTGCTAAAATTCTTCTTAACTTTTTCTGCTCATTGGTGTCAAATTTGGATATGTCTCATTAAAAACTACATGTTCTGCTTATAATCCCATTGCAACGTCCGTGAATGAATAATACATTTAAATATGTATTGTTTTCCATTTCTTATGAAAACTAAATTAAACTGTCACTGCAAGAGACTAACAACAAATTGACAATTTAGTTGTTTCTTTTGAAGTTTTGCTAAAAATTCCACAGCTATCCTCGCAAGAAATTACATGATTTTAGGCGACTACACAAAAAATAGTAGATAACTTAAAAACTAGAAGAGATAGGTATAGGGAACCCTGATACCGTTCGAAAGAGAATAAAATTGTCTATCAGAATATAGAAAAACATACAGGGTGTTCTATTTAAAAAGGTCATAAAAGTCCATCTATAATAACACGTAGAATCCAAAATTGCAATAATATATAGGGTGTTCCATTTAAAATAAGCAAGTTGATGGCGACTTCCGGTATAACCGGAAGTGGTACGTGGACGCCAATATTTTAGTCGAGAAGGGCATTCCCGAAAACCCGGAATCCCAAATTTTCAAAATTATAATCGAAGTAGTCTCTGAAATATTTCTAATGGGCCGTCACCGTGAGACACCCTGTATATTAATATATTTGCTTGCAACTCCTGATATTTACCAGATAAAACTTTACATATGTTTTCCAAAATGGTGCATCCTGGATTGTTGTAAACCCGACCGACATATCTTAGTCTTACCGTACTTTCATGATAGATTTTTCGGTTCATATATTTTTGTAAAAACGTACGGAACTTGGAGTTCTCTAGTTTGTTTAATGGAATATTGCTTGAAAGAAAGGCGCCTGTAAGTTCATTGAAAAATACAGTCTTCAGCGCTGTACGAGGCATGGCTCTTCAAATGTCTTGTCACTTCAGTTTCGTAACAAGAATTTATAATGCGTTCACACACAGTACAAAACCGGTCATTTCCTTCGTGATCACCGTCAAATCACATTTGAAACAATTCCCATCTATTTCTTTTCTCTTTTAGCATTTTACTTCAATTTTTCCCCCAACTAATAGTTGTTAATATAAATTATGTTACTATTTATAAACAGTTCCGTAAATAACTGAACAGTTCAAAACACGAGTCAGCTGTGAAGGCCACCGACCCCCGCGCAGGCTCTGTTAGACTCTGCACGTGTACTAAGCCTAATTATAACCTGCTAGTATTAGTGCTGCCAATATACAGTGCAATATTCACTAAAAATTAAAGATTCCCAGGATCAAATTAGGACTATTAAGCAATATTCTGAGAATCATTTTTAATAACAGCTAAAAACAAATATGTGAAATGAAAGTTTTTAATTAAAATTATAAATATGCTTACCTCATCAAGCGTATTATAACGAGTCCATCCAAATCCTTTTTGAGTTCGTGGGCTTCTCTCTGCATCGATTAGTTTTTGAACGTTATCTATAATCATCGCTGAACTCATTTCTCTTCTTTTTACTATATCCTGCAACTCATCTGCCCTATCGGGGGAGACCATAATCTCCACTGGTTGTCCTACAGGTCCTGTATGACTCCAAAAATCAAATCCTAGTGAAGCTGATCGCTCAAGTTCTCGCAAAGCCTCAACCGCCTGGAGAGTACTTGGAGTGACATTCAATAGTTTGTAATTGTCATAACGAACTTCAGAAGAAAAAGAACTTCGCACAATAAAACAAGAGAAAAATATTAAATAAAAATTCATTTTTATGAATACCGTGCAGAAGAGTATAGCGCAAAATATAAGTAGCTACACATCGCTACGTTATATTTATTTGATTTGACGCCTCACTGAAAATAAATATCCGTAACATTTGATTGAACACGAACAATCGAAAATTAACATTCGTTGGGGAGACATGCTTTTAATCTAGATTACACGATTTTATTTTTTATCAATAATTGTTACTTGCCTATTCAATCAAATTTCAATTAATCTCAAATCAAAAATTAATAGAGATGATGCCGGCACAAATTTGTAGACGAGCGGTTCACCCCTAAATAAAAGGCATGAACCGACTAAATTTTTAAAACAAAAACCTGCAGCATGAAACCTTTTTTATTTTATAAAGGGCATTTTTCTGATAATTTACACATTTTTTTATATTTTTCAGCGTGGTCAGTCACTAATGATAGATCCGTACATAAATAATACTTCTAGTTCTGCACGAACGGTTATCAACCTCTACCGCGCAGACGTCAGCCGATGTGACATAGCCGGCTGAAAGCTATGCCAATCCTGCTCCAGTCGCCATCTTGAATTGTGGAGCAGAATCGGCACAGCTATTCTACTATTGTTATAAACAAAAAAGTTGTAAAAAAAAATTACTCGCCGAATGGATTTGAAAACAGTCTTTTATTGTAAAATGGACCAAAATAAACACTTTTTGTTCTTCGTTTCCGATATATTTACAATTTAATATGAGAAAAGTGACGAAATCGACAAACTTTCGGAATTTTTTTCTCAAAAACTACTGAACAAATTTTAATTTTAAAAGCATAATAATCGGCAGATTTTCTACTTTGAGATATATATTTTTTAGTATGGGTCAATCATTTTATTGGTCTAAAGCGAGCAAAAAAGTATTTTAAAGAAAATTACACTTCAAATTAAAATTTACTTTTTACAGTATCTTGGAGTAGATTATATTTACAATAAACATTATTATGATTTTTTTTAAATCGATATACCAGGTGTAACAGGATCATGGTACACCCCCCGTATCTCCGTTAGTTTTAAAGGTAATTGATTGAAATTTGGGATATTCCATATACATAATAAGCGGCACTTTTTGATCAACAGATGATATTTTTTCCACTTCCGGTTTCGCCGGAAGTGATACCAACTTTCGATTTTCAAATGGAATACCCTGTATATTATTACATATCTGAAATCTGCATAATTTTTTGAATCCTATGATACCACATAAGTGACATTTCAAACGTCAACATTTTTTATAATTTAATTTTTAGTTTTCCATTTAAGTGTACCATGATGGTTCCGATTTATTCCAATTGACCCGTCTAATGCTGGAAAAATCGAAATCCCGTCAAAAATACTAAATTGCGGTCGGCATAAAGGTTTCTAGCCGCAACGGCATTTTTTCTACATTCCCCATAAATAATTAACATGTCCACTTTCTCATCCCTTGTATAAATGTGCGGCATTTTGAACAAAAATAACAACAAATGTAAAGACTTTTCCAATACACAATAAAAACACCGATAAACCAACAAAATTTATTTGACAGTCTGAAGGAATAATTTCATTGTTTTCAAAGCCACCTTAGTTTCTTAGCATTAAATTAGAACAAAATAATTGTATTTTCTTATTTTCTTTTAGCTGTAATTTTGATTGTATTTATCGCACATTTTATTACCAGGTATGAATTAATTCCTTATTAATAGTACTAATAAATGGTACCACGGTACCAATATGGTTCCATTTGAAAAAATTGAGTTTTACCCCAAAATCGATTACGATGAACTTTATTTGCTCATAAAAAACGCAATTTAGTATTTTTGACGGGATTTCGATTTTTCCAGCATTAGACGGGTCAATTGGAATAAATCGGAACCATCATGGCACACTTAAATGGAAAACTAAAAATTAAATTATAAAAAATTTTGACGTTTGAAATGTCACTTATGTGGTATCATTGGATTCAGAAAATTATGCAGATTTCAGAAATGTAATAATATACAGGGTATTCCATTTGAAAATCGAAAGTTGGTATCACTTCCGGCGAAACCGGAAGTGGAAAAAAAATCATTTGTAGATCAAAAAGTGCCGCTTATTATGTATATGGAATATCCCAAATTTCAATCAATTACCTTTAAAACTAACGGAGATACGGGGGGTGTACCATGATCCTGTTACACCTGNTTTGGTTTTGTAGCCGGAGTAAGGTTTTTGCAAGTAATTAGTAAAATTTAAATATTCGATTTTTGGTTTTATAAATGGCTAAAATTGACTTGAAAGTTATACCAAAACTAAACTAAATAAGCTTTTTAAATCGTAAAATTAACCTAATAATAATAATTGACCTAGCGGTCTCGAAAAATAAAAAAGTTATTGGATAATTTATTGTATAGGATAATTATTTTATTTTTATTTTACAAAAATATTAAGAGCAATAAAAGTATATTAATTTATTTTTTATTTAATTTTTAAATAATAAGTTTTTAGTTATTTTCGACAAGTTCTGAGTTGAAATTATCGTTTCATCATCAATTGCGGATGGAACATTCTGACATTCATCTGAGCACGCGCAGACTGCACAGCATTCCAGGTTCGATGACAGTTACAATTTTCCATTACATGAACAAAAATATTTTTGAAGCATATCTAACGCAGTTTCTCCTTCGAAATAATTAAAACTCAAACAACCATTTTCGATTTTCCATCCATGTGCCAATGGATCAAGAGTTACAATTTAACTATTTGTAGACTGTTTTTTTACTCGCTTTAGGCGATAATAAAATAATTGACCTATACCAAAAAAATATATCTTAAAGTAGAAGATCTGCCAATTATTATGCTTTTTTTAGAATTAAACTCTGTTTAGTAATTTTTGGGAAAAAAATTCCGAAAATTTGTCGATTTCGTCACTTTTTTCACATTGAATTGTAAATATCTCTGAAACTAAGCATTTTTCGAATTTTTGTCAAAGGATAAAATGTGTTTATTTTGGTCCATTTTACAATAAAAAACTTTTCAAAGCCATTCGGAGAAATATTTTTTTTACAACTTTTTTGTTTATAACAATTTACTGACTACGCCGAAAAATATAAAAAATATATGTAAATTATCAGAAAAATACACTTTATAAAATAAAAAAAGTTCTATTGAAATTGACAGTTCACGTTTATATTAAACATTACAATGAAATATTTCCAAGAAGTTATCATTATTTTCATTGTAAATTTCTTATGTTCTTTGGCAGTGACTTAGCTGAATAATTTCTTCAATACGAGTATAAGTGAACTGCAGGCGTTGATCTTTGTCCACACTGATGCTACAGCTTTAGAAGCAAAATTACAGGAAATATTTGTCCTTGAATGTTTACAACATAATTTCAGAATATGCTTTTCGTTAGCTTTACTTCAGATAGATATTAATTACTACAACTTATCTATGGCATTACTTGTTTAGCGATATTTGGTATTAATGGGCATATTTATACAGTTTGTCCTCAGATGAGGTACCGCACTTTCGTAAACTTTTTCTTTGTTGATTTTTCGAGAAAAATTTATTTTTCATAAAAAGTTCTGTTTATCTTGAGAAGCCATGGGCAGTAATCAAATATGTAATAAAACATACAGGGCGTTCAAAAAATTTTCCTTAAGCAAAGCGCCTTTAATTTTTGTTTTCTTTATAAATTGTATTTAACAAAGTTGTTCGAAGACAACACAAGAAATGCTTAAATACGGCGTTTAGTCAAAACAGAAAAATATGTAATCACATACATACAGGATGTCTCACGGTAACTGCCCATTAAAATTATTTCAGAGACTACTTCAATTTGAATTTAGAAAATTTGGGATTCCGGATTTTCGGGCATGCCCTTCTCAGCTAAAATAATGGCGTCCACGTACCACTTCCGGTTATACCGGAAGTCGCTATCAACTTGCTTATTTTAAATGGAACACCCTATTTATTATTGCAATTTTGGATTCTACGAGTTATTTTAGGTGGACTTTTATAAAGTTTCCCTACTCCTAAAATTAACCGTTTTCGAGATATTTAATTTTTTTTTCAAAAAAATGGAGAGAAACAGTTACTAGCTTCAAACCATGTGTATTTTATACTAAGATAAAGCAACAATATTTATAGGGGGGATAGCTAGACCCCTAAGCTTCCCATCCATACTTTCCAAGTGGCTTAATTGCATACAGGGTGCTAGAAATTTAATGCCGAGTTTAGTTAACTTCAAACCTTCATAGGTCGGTTTTTTTAAATGGAACACACTGTTTGCTTTTCTATATTCTGATACACAATTTTTTTCTCTTTCGAACGGTATCAGGGTTCCCTATACCTATCTCTTCTAGTTTTTAAATTATCTACTACTATATATATATATATATATATATATATATATGAACTTGCTAAGTGCCCTGGGAGCAGAGATAGAATTTTTTTTTAAATCTCACGCCTTTAATTATTAACTTTTTGTGGTGCCGTTATCAGCAATGTTTAAAGGGAGAATTGAAGTTTCTTAAAAAAAATCGTGATGGTACTAGCATTAAAACAACATCCCTGAATCCACCGCCAAACGCGAGATGAAATTGCGGCTATGGACCGGAGCTCGCGGCTCGGTGGTGGGGGGATCTTCAAATCCAAACAAAGTGAAATTTTTTCCATTTTCTCCGCAACTACTGCTTAGAATTTCATCATTTTTTTTTAATTTGGGGTAGCTCGTCGAATTATTAACTTTTACCTTCACGATTTAAAGCAAAGNAAATCTCACGCCTTTAATTATTAACTTTTTGTGGTGCCGTTTTCAGCAATGTTTAAAGGGAGAATTGAAGTTTCTTAAAAAAAATCGTGATGTTACTAGCATTAAAACAACATCCCTGAATCCACCGCCAAACGCGAGATGAAATTGCGGCTATGGACCGGAGCTCGCGGCTCGGTCGTGGGGGGAGAGAGATGAGATGCTGCCTTTATTTCACTTGGTTTGGATTTGAAGACGCGCGCCAAGTTTTCAGCAGCTCGAAGGCAGCATTTCATCTCTCTCCCCCCACCACCGAGCCGCGAGCTCCGGTCCATAGCCGCAATTTCATCTCGTATTTGGCGGTGGATCCAGGGATGTTGTTTTAATGCTAGTAACATCACGATTTTTTTTAAGAAACTTCAATTCTCCTTTAAACATTGCTGAAAACGGCACCACAAAAAGTTAATAATTAAAGGCGTGAGATTTAAAAGAAAATCCTATCGCTGCTCCCAGGGCACTTAGCAAGTTCATTTTTCTTTGTAAATTCGTCAAAAAAATCAAGCTTTAAGAAAATATTGACAAACAATAACGATCGCGTTTACAACGGGAGCTATTCCATTTATTAATTAAGCCATTTATAGCAATTAGTTTGGAGCGATATTTAAACAATTTAAATTGAAAAAATGATCAGGTAAACGGGTCTGCATGAAACTAGAACACTTCACGAAAAGAACGAGCCCTTGCTGAATGCTGCGCGACACCCCCAATCGATAGAAATTATTTTAAAAAAAAGTCCCATTTTTAATAACAATTGCTATTACATAAAAAGTTTTCAATATTTTTCTTCCAAATTTGAACCGTAATTTTATCCCTTCGAAACGCTTAGTTTACACAATGGTAGAAATTGATATTTTGCAAATTGTTAAAGCTATTAAATAATTAACAAATGGCTTGTTTTAGTGGTTTTTTTTGCAATAACTCAATAACTAATTATTCGATTTTGACAAGCGACCAATTAAAGGGCTTTTTAGCGCCGATATCTTATAGAAATTACATTGTTTTAAATGCAGAAGTTCTATATTAAAAATTAATAAAACCCGTTTTTTCACCTGGTTTTTGCTTATAAAAAATTAACGCTGACTTTTTTTTTTGCGGCACGAACCAGAATCTGATTCACCAACACGATCCACACCTTTTTATCATGGAATATTCTTACCGTCAGTTTTTGTGGGTGATCCTACTGTAATGCCTGTACTATAATTAAAATTGTGTATTACTATGTATGAAGTTGATTTTTTAGAATTCTTCTTAAATTTATTCTGCTCGTTGGTGGAAAATTGGGATATGTCTCATTAAAAACTGTACATGTTCTGCTTATAATCCCATTACAACGTCCGTGAATGCATAATAAATTTTAAATATCAGCATTTGAATATGTATTGTTTTCCATTTCTTATAAACACTAAATTAAACTGTCACTGCAAGGGAGTAGCAACAAATTGACAGTTTAATTGTTTGTTTTGAAGTTTTGTTAAAAATTCCACAGCTATCCTCGCAAGAAATTACATGATATTAGGTGATTACATAAAAAATAGTAGATAACTTAAAAACTAGATGGGATAGGTATAGGGAACCCTGATACCGTTCGAAAGAGAATAAAATTGTGTATCAAGATATAGAAAAACATACAGGGTGTTCCATTAAAAAAAAACTATTTATGAAGGTTTGAAGTTAACTAAACTCGGCATTAAATTTCTAGCGCCCTGTATGAAATTAAGCCACTTTCATATTATGGATGGGAAGCTTAGAAGTCTAGCTATACCCTCTATAAATATCGTTGCTTTATCTTTCTTACTATAAAATATACTGTTTCTCTCCATTTTTTTTTTGAAAAAAATTAAATATTTCGAAAACGGTTAATTTTAGGAATAGGGAAACTTCATAAAAGTCCACCTAAGATAACACGTAGAATCCAAAATTGCAATAATAGGTATACTTATAGGGTGTTCCATTTAAAATAAGCAAGTTGATGGCGACTTCCGGTATAACCGGAAGTGGTACGTGACGCCATTATTTTAGTTGAGAAGGGCATGCCCGAAAACCCAGTATCCCGAATTTTCAAAATTCAAATCGAGGTAGCCTCTGAAATAATTTTAATGGGCCGTCACCGTGAGACACCCTGTATTATTTGACGAAAATTTAAAAAATTAAAAAGTATATAGTATACATAGGAAGATAGACCATATTTATTTGTTAAAAATAAAATGAAACAAAATTCAATCACATTGACATGTATTTAAGTCAATGCTAGACCCATTATATTATTATCGGTCATTAACTTTAAACTACATTATTTGTCTCATATGCTTCGTATTCCTTAAATATAGTTATGAAAGAATCCAAAGTTTCCTCAGATGTTGGTATGATTTGTTCTGGTGGAAGTAGAAAGCCATGCACGCCTAAATCCCGAAGTTCGTAAGTGTAAACTATTGGCGTTCCATATTTGCCTTTAACCCAATCAGGACTGCTTCCAGCAGCTGGATCTAAAAAAATATTTATACTTAAAACCCTGCTCAACAAAATTCTAGAATATTGTGAATTAGGTAGTCTACACATCTAAAGATAACAACGCATTGTTTTGACGTCACTTGCTTGAATAATAAAATAATTGTTATAAAAATCAAGAAATATGTTTCCTGCAGATATATTACATGCAAAAAAATACGTCAGGTGATCTCTTGATTGCTGTCCATGCATTGCCACCTTTACAGACACATTTATGTGGGACGAATTAACTTACATATAGTTTCGTAAACAGTTCCAACCCTGTATTGAGTACCAAACCGTTGAGCTAGGGCTTCTGCGGATTTTAGGCCAATCTGGTACTAAAACATTAAAATATATGCGTATATTTTTACGTATTCGAATTAGTTATTTATGTACCAAAAGAGATACAAGTCGCCTAAGGGCAAAATTGTCCTAGTATCTCCCGTGGTGCATACAACGTTTTATTTTTTACTTAGACGTCTCATTTTATATTTATTTTCAATTTAATAATTAAATGTTAATGAGAATGAAAACAGTTTTTCAGTATGTTTTATCCAAGATGTATATGACATCCACAAAATTGTTGATTTTGATAGTTTCATGTTTGATTCTGAGGAGAGAAATTCACAGATAAGAGATTTATAGAATTGAAAAGGCAGAATGGATAATATTCCAGCAATAGTTGCTACTAGAGCCAATAAAGTCAATGAAGAATTACTACCTAAGAAATCTAAATTACTTTAAAGAATATAAATAATTTAAGACTTGGACAAGCAGAAATTCAGTGACAACTGTTAGTGAAACTATATTAATGGTATATTTCCAAGAACTGGTGTGTATTACCTATTTATATATCTTTTAGTCAGAATCATTCAGCCCTAACACATTGTAGAAAAAGTACTCAATGTTGAAAACCACATTATAGTGTGCAGAAAAATGAATATAGAAGAATATCGTCGATAAGAGGCTAATTTGAAGCAAATATCGAAAGGATAAGAAATTGACAAGAGAGGATATTTTGAAATTTATTAGAGAAGCATCAAGTCATACATATCTTTTGGAAACGGTAATATAGGAAATAGTTGGCTATATTATTGCAAATGCTTAATAGGTTTTTGTTATTGTAGATTGTTCTAGTAATGGGTGTTTTTGGAGGATTAAGAAGAGATGAGTTGGTGAAGCTCTCGTTAGATGATATAGATGACAAAGGAATCGTTGTTGTAGTAAAAATTAACGATACTAAAACTGGAGTACCAAAATATTTTACTATTGTCGAAGAAAATGAAATGCGCGCTCTCCAATTGTATCAACAGTGTATATCTTCGAGACCAAAAGAAATTAAAGAACGGCAGTTTTTTCTGACATATCGGAATAGTCGATGTAGTGCGCAACCAGTCTTAGGCAAAAATACCTTCGATAGCATACCGTCCAGGATTGCAAAATTTCTCGGCTATGCAGATGCTAAGATGTACAAGGTAATTTTTTTTATCTTTTTCCGTTTTTTATTTTTCAATTCCGCAAAAATAATTTAATTTTGACGAAACTTGGTGAAAGTATACCTTTCTCTGTCTTAAACAACCACAATTTTTTTTAAATAAAAAATTAAGGAGTTTCCGAGATATTCATTTTTCCGGTTCGTAACACTTTTTTTCACACAAAAATTTTGCTTAGAAAAATTATCGTTCGGAATTCTGCCAGTGTTCATTTTTTTCGTTTTGACATATGCTTTTTGGTAAAATAAAAAAAAAATTATAAAAAAATCTGTAATCACAGTTCAAAAATTTAAAAAAAAACCAAAAAATTACTCTTGCAACGATGAATTTCTCAGTAATTGCTGATAATTTGTTTAAATTTAAAAAAAAATGAATTGTACGGAAAAAAATACAAAAGAAACTGTGTTTCATTATTTGACCCGAAACTTTATTTTTGTATAATATTGCTAAGTCGAATAATTTTGTTTACCGAGAAGGATCACACTGCTAATTTGTAATACAATCAAGTAAAATAGTTACATTAAAAAGCCTTTCGAAAATTTTGAGGTTATGTAAATAGTGTCATCTACAGTAGTTGTAGATTTTTGCATGATCTATAACTTTTGTATTGGATATTTTTTTTGACGTCAACTTTCACCGGAAATCGCAATAATACTATTCTTCACATTTTTTCAACCCCGCAAATCAACCCTCCACCACCCCCGCTCACGCATTCATTTCTTTTACGTTTATTATAAGCCCCTTTACCCAAATAAACTTTCCACACAGTTGAATAAATCGAAAATAATTCAGAGTGTTCGTTGTTTGACACTTTCGTACTATTTGAATGTCCTTGATCATTTTCTGTGGGGCCTCCTTAAAAATAGTTTTTATTGATTGAACCTTACAAAAACTAAAAACAAACATAGACAAATGTAATGGGGACCTACATGATGAGAACTACGAGGACTATATCATATTTAATTAAAAAATTCTATGCCAATGATTTTTCCTGATCATTGATGATTGATGAGTTTTTAAAAATATATTCATAAATACTTTTTTAAACGAATAATTTTATACATATTTAAAATTCAGTCAACTGTATCATACGCGTCTTCCTTAGAAATAATTTTAGCAATTAAATGAACTTATTTAATTTCCAAAATACCCAAAGTGTTGTCTAAAGTGATCCAAAGGACAACATCCTGAAGTTATGGCATTCTGTATGGTGTTGCAAATCAAAATAACATTCCACAACTTTTTCTATTCAAGGTGTCCCGCATAAGAACCGACACAGGGCAGGTGCATGTAAATGTGTCCAAAATATTGTAATTTAACCAAACTTACCTATATACAAATTTGCACCCCTGAGGAGTTATTAGCCCCCAAAGTGGGGCCCAAAATTTCGAAAAAAATTAATATCTCTGCAACACTTTACCGCAGAAGAACCAAATTTGGTATATGATTTAGGTTTATGACTGGTCTTTTTTGACTATGATTTAAAGTTAATTGAAGCACTACAAGGTGTTCATTGGGTATGACTCACCCCTAAAATTGTACCGAACTTTTTTTTCATTGACCAAATTGTAAAATAGTAAAATTAGTTCACAGCAGAATTTAATTTAAAATTTTTTTTTACTCTTGTTAAATTTTAAAAAACTTTATGGTTTTCAAGAAAAACCGTATTAACTGACACAAGATTTTAACAGTGTTTATTAGAAAATAATCGAAAAGTCAGTAGTAGGCTTTATCTTTCAAATTTGACAACTTGCCAAATAAATTTTACTTCACTTCTCTCCTCATTCTAGAAAAAGAAAACAAGTACCTAGGAAGTTTTTAAATAAGCGAATATTGTATTAAGTAAAAAATAGAAATAAATAATAAAAATAATAATTGAAAGCATCGGGATAGATACAATTATTTTAAAGAATGTTAAGTACAATACAATGCAGTTTGAAAAAATATGTAATAATAATTAAAACTAAAGGAATTGTTCAAAATGGACACCATTTTCCCTGATACATAAATTTATTCTTCGCCGAATATTGAAGTTTACTCTGTCAAACAAATTATGATCGTTTCTTATAACGTTACATTTATTTGTAATATGATTCCACAAATTTTCTCGGGATTCAACTGGCGAATAATAAACAAAATCCTTCAATGTTCCCCAAAGGAAATAATCACATTTGTTGAGGTCTGGTGATCGTGGTGGCCAATTTTGAGGACAATTATTTCCTCGTCCTATCCATTTATTTGGAAACTTAAGGTTCAAAAAAATCTCTAACAGTAGCACCAAAATAAGGCGGTGCTGCATCATGCATAAACCACAGCTCCAGTCTAAGTTGCAACGGCAAATCTTCCATTAGATCAGGGAGGGTATTTTGTAGAAATTCCAATTAATTTTTATCATTTAGTCGAAATAACTGGTCCAATCAAATAACGATCAATAATACCAGCCTGAATATTTACCTTAAACTTTAAAATATCGAGGAGTTATTGCATAAGTCATAGTCACATCGGCATATTCATGAAAGTTATGAACATTTTTAATTCCTCGGCTAGTAAAACAATCCTCATCAGTAAAAAGAATTTTCTTGTGAAAATTAATATGCTGATGCAAAACAAACTCACAAAACGTCACTCGTCGATCCAAATCTTGAGGCAACAACTCTGGCACTTTTTGGACACGATATGGAAGCAGTAAATTACGTTTAAGAATTCGGTTTACAGAAGTTCTTGATAACCCAGTCTGTCGAGATAAACGTCTAGTACATACTTGAGTTAATCTTCAATTGTTTGCAAAATAATTCCTTGTACCCCTATTAAATTAGGACGTTCTCGGATGTTGCCGAAAAACTTTCCTGTCTCTCGAGCTCTTCTTTCAACATTAGAAAATGTTTCTCTATGAGGAACCACACGATTAGGAAATCTCCTATGATATTCTTCCACACTTCTAGTTTCCTTCGCAGAAACCCAGCACAAGTAGCATATCAACTTGTTCCCTAAGTGTAAATTTTTCAGTCATTTTCAACAACAATCAGAGGCAATTGTTGAAATAAAATAATTTTATTAATAACTGACAAATTGGAAAGATAAATTCATTGCCTACTACTGACTTGTACTGATTATTTTCTAATGAACACTGTTAAAATATTGTGTCAGTTAGTACGGTTTTTCTTGAAAACCATACGTTTTTTAAAATTTAACAAGAGTAAAAAAAATTTAAATTAAATTCTGCTGTGAATTAATATTACTATTTTACAATTCGGTCAATGAAAAAAAAGTTCTGAAATTGTAGTGCTTCAAATAACTTTAAAACATAGTCAAAGAAGACCAGTAACCTAAATCATGTACCAAATTTGGTTCTTCTACGGTAAAGTGTTGCAGTGATATTAATTTTTTTCGAAATTTAGGGCCCCACTTTGGGGGCTAATAACTCCTCAGGGTGTAACTTTGTATATACAGGGATGGCCAGAAGTACGGAATAAAATTCATATCTTTTGAATGAGTCAATTTTTTTTAAAACGCCGAAACACGTTAACTGATTTTGATATTTCGGTTATATAATAATTAATTTTTCTTCAACCCCCTAACCCCCAGCTACCCCTACTTTTTTTTCAAATGGAAACATAAGGCATAAGGGCTCGTTGAAAAGCTTATAGAAAACCGAATCCAGCCATACCAAATAAACAAGTTTTATTTTTCCAATAACAAGTTTTTTTTCATCTAGAAATTGAAACAACTAGATAATTTACAAAAATAAACTCAATGTTGCAAATGCTGAAAATGTCCTCCATTCACTATTTGGCATTCTCCAAGATGATAGTAACAGCTGTCCACAGCATTCTGAATGACTTCAGCTGGTAAATTATGCATCTCCGCCCTAATCTTATTCTTTAAATTCTCAATATTATCCGGTCTGTCCTGGTAGACTCTTTCTTTCAAATATCCCCAAAGAAAATAATCCAGGGGTGTTAAGTCGGGGGACCTTGGCGGCCATTCAGCTATACCCCGTCTACCAATCCAGCGATTTGGAAACATTTCATCTAAGTATCTTCGATCATCAATACCAAAATGTGGGGGAGCGCCATCTTGTTGGAACCAAATTCTTTCATTCCGTATATCTAGATCAATTTCATGAGGGAAAATCACAGCTAGAGCAGGTATCAGGTCAAATGTTAGGAAATCCAGGTAGCGTGCGGCAGTAAGATTTTCTTCAAAATGAATGGGCCCAGGATTCTATTGTCGATGATACCTGCCCATACATTAACTTTCTGTGGATGCTGCGTGTGCGATTCACATGTCCAGTGTGGATTTTCCTTGGACTAAAAGCGATAGCTGTGCCTGTTCACCACTCCATTTAAATAAAACGTAGCTTCATCCGAAAAAAGTACGTCTCGTTGAAAACCATTATTGTCGTCACAGCGTCTTATAATTTCCTCACAAGATTGTAATCGCCTATTATAATCGTCTTCCAGTAGCTCTTGGACAAGACATACCTTATAGGGGTGGTATTTCTCTTGTTTCAGAAACATTCGAATTGCAGTTCGAGAAGCATTGTGATTGCGTGCCAATGAAACAGTTGAAGTATGAGGATTTTCAACAAGTTCTAATGCAATGTCTAATTTATTTTCTTCATTCAAAGCACGTGCCCGTCCAGTTTTGGGCAAAGTCTGTACTGTACCGTGTTCCTCAAATTTGTGAAATATTTTACTAATTGGCAGAGATTGGCCTTGCGAGATTTGATTTTCGGGGTATTTCGCATTAAATAAATCGCGCACTTCAGCCTGACTTCTTATTTTGTCTCCACATCCAAGCAATATCAAGATTTCGATACGTTGCCTTTCCGACAATATCATTGCAATTCAGTATATAATTTGATTTTGACACTATTGTGTTACTATTGTAACGTTTCGAACTCCAATTTACAACTAAAGTGAAAAATTAACCAGAAAGCCTGGCAAGTAAGTGGTGCCAAAAAAACGCAACATAAAAAATATATCTTTTTTGCTTTAGCAGTGATAGGTACAGTTTCAAATTCTTTATTTTATTCTGTGTAAATTCATGTAGGATAACACTGAAGATAATTAAATTTTATTTCATTTGTTAAGGAGGTGTTTTATACAACCCTAAAAACCTTGCTATTGAAAAAATTAAACTTGTTTATTTGGTATGGCTGGATTCGGTTTTCTATAATATAAGTTTTTCAACGAGCCCCCTCATGCCTTATGTTTCCACTTGAATAAAAAGTAGGGGTAGCTGGGGGTTAAGGGGTAGAAGAAAAATTAATTAGTATACAACCGAAATATGGGGAAGAATCAAATCAATCAGTTAACGCGTTTCGGCATTTAAAAAAAAATTAACTCATTGAAAAGATATGAAATTTATTCCGTACTTCTGGCCATCCCTGTAGGTAAGTTTGGTTAAATTACAATATTTTGGACACCCCTACATGCACCTGCCCTGTGTCAGTTCTTATGCGGGACACCCTGTATAGCACATCAGTGTAATTAAGAAATTACAAAGATGATTACTACTTACTATTTTATCATAGTTGCCTATATGTTCATGTGTATAACCAAACGGTATCAGCAAAAGTTGCGAAAAGGAATGGAAACTGATGTACGCCAGGAGTTGATCTGCAATGCCGTCGATGTACTCGGACATAACTCTACAGCTGGGCTCTGAGAAGGGTTCCGGACCGCGGTAGATTTCTGTGCAAGGACTGTTGCTTGTACCAGCAACGCCCCAATGGTAATCCCAGTTTCTGTTAGGGTCGGCACCAATACAGAGGACACTGTGGGGGACACGTGTCTTTCTCCACATACGATCCTAGAATCATTAGGAAAATGTTAATATTTGCTACAAAGTCTTCATAAATATTTACAAGACACCTGACCGCTCAGTTTAGGCAACCCAACATCGCAGGGTTGGTACTGGTAACGAAAAATCCCGAAATCTTGGCGTCACCAATGTTAATGACTTGTTTACAATGAACAATGACAAACCGTTAATTCTACGCTAGAGATAATGCGATCACTGCTTGGTTGAATAATAGCTCTGTTCGCGGAGCCTGTCAAATTAGTACGGGATCAGTCAGAAGCAATCGTTTAGCTACCTCTTTTATGCTATGCTTGTAGGAAATAGCATAGAAAGTAGCTGGACGGCTGCTTCTGAGTGATCCCGGATTAATTTGACAGGCTCCGCGAACAGAGCTAATATCTCGTGAAAAATACACCAGTCACAGCAGATGAAACATAATGTTGCGTTTTAATGCGATCTTGATCGTGTTGCTTTGATAATCACAGCCACACAAAAAAAAAGTTCTCCGAACTTTTCATGCGACATATGTTATCCGTAGTATTTTTGCCTCCTGATCACGAATCCGGTGTTAGAATTGAGTTATCACATCACAGTAATTTTCGAACTTCAAAAAACAGTTCAAAAATAGCAAAAATTCACGAAAAAGAGCGCCCCGAAAAAACCCCTGATGCGATTTTCGGCTCGTTTACGCGAAGTTTACAGGAAAACTCCCGGAGATGACGTCCATGTCCGGGTTCCGGTGCACCAAGTGTGCGGGGGGGTGCTCTCCGACGCAAGATCCGAAAAACCTCCAGACGTCAAGTCTCGTTTCATTTAAGAGTGAAATTCAGGAGAAGCCTCGGAGATGACGTTCATCATCAATTCTAAGCTCCAGATCGGCGATGGACCAATTCGAAAGTCATATTCGGGATCAGCGACCTCGAAACCCCCCAGGACCGTGATTTGAGTCCATTCCAGGCATTATTAACCGAGTTATGAATTTTTTGACTTTAAAAAATGCATTTTGCCGGATGCATTTTGCACTGCACAAATGCGATTTGGCCGAAAAACATAATACAAAGTTGATACATTTTTTCCACATAATTTTAGAAAACGAATTCAAAAACCCATCTTGATACGACTTGATCGAAAAATTTCGGAGATTTCGGCTCTTTTTGTGCTTTATTTCCTGGACTATTAAAAAACCAACTGAAAACACTTTTACTTAAATGACATGACAAGCACTAATCATTCGATTATTTATTCGAATAAAGAAATTTATAACATTAGTCATTATTTTAATAATTGATCGAAATTTATTGTTGCTTGAATCTGATGAAAAGCATTATTTATTCTTTCTTCAAACTGCTCAGGTGTATTAATTTCTTGACTGTATACCATAAAGTACCATGCCGTTTACATAAATGCATGTGCCCAATTTCAAAGTATTCCACTTACTAGTTTTTAAAATATTTAAAACAATTTAAAATATTTTGAAAAGTTAACACTATCTTTTTAACGAAGCGTCCTAGATAAACTTTATAGGAAATATTCCCCTTAAAATTCACCAAAGAGGTTTCATTTTTGATCACCATTTCTGAATCACCCTGTATAATAACAAGTGACAGTAATTTTATTTTTGCAACTCATGGGCAGGGGTGAAAAAAGATAAAATAAAGGGGTTTTTCAATATAACTCAAAAGGGGTAGGAGCTAGAAAAAAAAGTTTCCTATAAAAATTGTAGAGCATAAAGTTCTACATAAAATTGACCAATGACTTTTCCTTGTACTATTAAAATTAACAGAGTTAGGGAGACTAGAAGTTAAGGGATGATTTCAGACATTTAAAAAATCATAAGCAGAAAAATATTTTATAAATCTTTTTTAAATCTACTCTAAAAAATGTAAACTATCTTTTCAGAGAAATATATATTTTTTAATTTTTAATAAAAAAGTTATACCTAACAATTTCATAAAGCGGACAAAATTTCGAAAGCAACTGTTCATTATTTTAAATAATCAATCGAATGGCATAGAAAAAAATGGTTTTATTGTTAAACCATAAAAAATAACGATTAAAAAATTGAAATTGTTATAACTCTTTTATTAAAAATTAAAAATATATCTATTTCTCTGAAAACAAAGTTTACATTTTTTAGAGTAGATTGAAAAAAATTATAAAATTAATTCATTTTTCTACTTGTTATGATTTTTAAATTTCTGAAATCATTCCTTACTTCAAGCCTCCCTAATTCTGTTACTTACAATAGTACAAGAAAAAGTCTATAGATCATTTTTATGTAAAAAATTTTTCTAGCTTTTGCCCCTTTTGAGTTATTTTGAAAAAACCCTTTATTTTATCTTTAAAAAATTACTGTCACTTATTGTTATTATACAAATGCCTCAAACTATCTTATACAAAAAATTCAAGCTGACGAAAATTGCGATTTAAAGACCCATTTAATTGGACTATAACGGAAGTTAAGGGGTAATTTGCTTATTTTTTAAAAGGTCGAGAACATTTATTTATTTAATGTTAGTTTGTCTTTTTCTTTTAAAAGTTAGTTAAGGTTTTCTGTTTTACCTTATCCTATAATTGGAACTTTGTCCCGTTGGATATTGTAACTTCTAAATAAATAAATAAATAAAATTTATTTATTTATTAAGCCTTCCGAATACGTGGTTAAAATGAATGACATTATGACTGAATCACCCTGTATATTTCTCTAAAATAGAATACACTATGTTTTTGCGGGTCAATTGAAGCCTCTGTGGGTTCTATATTCAACTTTAAATTTGTATGTAGCTCGAAAGCAGCGTTGCCAAATTATGATTTTTTTTTAAACTTAGTCAAAAATATTATTTTTTTTAACTATTACATCTCCGCCACTGTTTATTAATTTTCCTTATAAATCTACATACAATCTAATGTTAACCTACTTTATCCTAAATTATCTTCAGTTTTCGATTTAATTATACAGGGTGTCTAAAATATTTGTTCAAGTTTCTCTATTTTCAAATACAACACCCTGTATATTATTTTGTCGTTAAAAAGTTGAAAGTGTACTCTTTTAGAAAATATTATGTTTGCCATATCTATCTCACTGCTATTTTGAAATATTAAAGTTTTTCATTAACTTTACACAGAAGATGGAAAAAATCGTATGTTACATGCATAGCAGTGTTATTAATTATTTTTGTAATTATGTGATATTAGGTGACAAAATCCCACGTCTGCGTCTTATTCCTTCTAACCCATTGCTTTCTATCTCGATCTCGCGCACTCTCAAAATCAGACTTATCTGTACCCTTAGGAATATGACTCACCGTAGTGTGTGAAAATTGAAATCCGTCAGGATTAAACACAGGGAAGAAGTACCAGACATGTTTTCGTGCCAATTCGCTTATAGTAGTATTGGTGCTTGTCAGTAACTCGTTCAATATGTAAGTTGTAGTTGCAGATGTGATCCTAAAAGTAAATATTGCTTATTACTATTGTAAAGTTCATTTAGCTGGAAAATTTTGCGGAAGTTTTAATGTCCTGCTATTTTCCGTATTTTGGACTACTCATTTCAAATTTCTCATTTGCCACCTCGTATCTTTGCCTCCGGTGCCACCATCTAATAAATTGGGAAAAAAATACATTTTTTAAGATATCTCGTTACCGGTTGCTTTTACAGCAAAAATAGTTATGTAACAAATTAAAGACCAGAAAATTTTCTACAAAATAGATGCTAACCATTTTTTTCATAAAACCGAACCGTTTTGGATAGGAGACTAGCAAAGGTCGCATTTTAGTCCAGGCGGTATCTGTCTTACAAAGGGTGTACTTGGGTAAAACGCATATGATCGGAGATTTTTGCTTTAACGGCTTCTAAATAACATCAGAAATGATAATTTTTTTATGCAAATAAAAAAAACGTGGGCTTAATTGTTATTACAAAAAAGTATAAAAAAATAACAAAAAAAATCATTTTTTTCTTGGATTTCTCGTCGACAACTTAGCAACTATTCATTTTAGACAAAAATAGAAGAGGAAAAAAAGTTTTGTAATTAAACTTTGAATAAGATAGAGTTAGTTGCAATTCGAAAAAATAATTATTGTTGTAGCAAAATAGGAAAAATCATTTAAAAAATTGCAAAAATTGCTAGTTTATTTGTCAATTTTTTTCAGACACTTGAATATTACCTAGGATCTTCATACTTTTCCCAATTAAACTTCTTAGTGCATAGAATCATCACACCAAATTTCATCCAATTCGGTTCGATAGTTTTTACATAATAATTAATTTTTTTTATTTTTTTTAAATTAAAAAATTTTCAAAATCAAATTTCTAAAAATCTAAAGCCTTTGATATTTGAAAATTTCACCACAAAAAGAAGAGCTCAAGCTTTAAAATGCATTTTGAAAAATTCAAATCGGACAATTAGGAGAGCCGTGGTGATTGTTTAAACGCAATTTTCACGCTTATAAACAATTGCAATAATTTAATGTTCTTTTCAAATTTTAAGTAATACTAGTAAGTTTGTTTAAATATTATAAAATTGTTTAAACAATAATTATTTAAATAAACAACTGAAAATTGGTATTAATTTTTAGTTGTACGATAAATTTCTAAAAATCTTTCAAAAAAAATTAATTGTGAATAATTATAATTTTAATTTTTTCGTTTACTTTTAAAATATTTATCTAAAATTTATTTTTTATTTATATAAAAAAATATAAGAGTCTTTTGGATACTTAATTAATACCAACAACATGGTGCAACATGCAAAAATTTTGGTCGTGAAAATTAACATAGTAAATAAATAAACATAATAAATTAATCATTTTTTAAAGTAACTGTTTATCGGCATGTCAAAAGTCCAATAATTAATAATAAAATGTAGTTGAAAATATGATAATTGAATTTTTTAGTTGCGAGACATCGATTTAAAAAAAAATCATCGAAATTGGTCCATTAGACGCTGAGATAAGTGAAATTTTTCCGAGTGTCGCAATTTTGAACTCGAGAATTCAGATCGGAGTAGCTGTGTGTTTGCTCCCCCCACCACTGATACCTCATTGATTTCACGCGGTCTTGAATATCTTTGAGTGACATTTTAAATGGGACGCCCGTGATTGCAAATTTTGAAAATTTATATCTGGAAAGTACTCGGAATAACAAACCTATTGGTTCAAAAAACAGCCCTTATAGTTTTGCTGTAAATAAGGGTTAACTTTAACGGGCTATAACTCCGAAAATAATGGGCGGATCATCAGGTTTTTTTTTAAATACTCGCCTTTCCGAGTACTTTCAAACCATATTTTAAAATAAAAAAAAATTTGAAAAAACATTAAATTATTGCAATTGTTTATAAGCGTGAAAATTGCGAAAATGTTTAAACAATCACCACGGCTCACCTAATCGTCCGATTTGAATTTTTCAAAAAGCATTTTAAAGCTTGAGAGCTCTTCTTTTTGTGGTGAAATTTTCAAGTATTCAAAGGCTTTAGATTTTTAGAAATTTGATTTTGAAAATTCTTTAATTTAAAAAAAATAAAAAAATTATACAATTATTATAAAAACTATCGAACCGAATTGGATGAAATTTGGTGTGATGATTCTATACACTAAGAAGTTTAATTGGAAAAAGTATGAAGATCCTAGGTATTATTCAAGTGTCTGAAAGAAATTTACAAATAAACTAGCATTTTTTGCAATTTTTTAAATGATTTTTCCGATTTTAGCAACAACTCTATCTTGATCAAAATTTAATAACAAAACTTTTTTTCCTCTTCCATTTTTGTCTAAAACGAATAGTTGCTAAGTTGTCGACGAGAAATGCAAGAAAAACATGTTTTTTTTTGTTATTTTTTATACTTTTTTGCATTAACAATTAAGCCCACGTTTTTTTATTTGCATAGAAATATTATCATTTCTGATGTTATTTAGAAGCCGTTAAAGCAAAAATCTCTGATCATATGCGTTTTACCCAACCCGAAACAAGTACCGCCTGGACTATTTAACGTGCAATGAAAAGTAATACCTATTTCCACATCACCAGTATAGTATAAGGCGCGTTTTTTACTATGGTCTCCCCAGTAGGCCTAATCCACACATTAATTGATAAATGAAAATTACAATAACTTCGCTTTGATACCCCTGAGGGACCAGCTTTAGCGATGTTTTTGATAGTTGAAGGCAACGAAGTCTCAGAGTCGTGTGGGATCAATAATTCTTCTGGCACACTAACTTCTTCTCTACTTTCTGTATCGATTTCATTACACAGTGCTTTTAAGATCGTATCAGTGTCTTCATCGTCATCACTATGATCTGAATAATGTTGATTCAATTGTTTATTTTCCTAGCAGTAGTATTAGTGAAGTTTTTGATATTCATGCTCCTATTAAAACAGCTAGATCCACCACATTACATGCCCCTTGACTCACTGATAACTTAAAATATATGATCAAGTTAAAGAAAATAGCTTATTTAAAGTATAAACGCTCTAAATCTGAACCAGCTTGGGGTGAATATAAGGTCCTTAGAAATTTTGTCAACAGATCTGTGACGTTTGAAAAAAAAATAGCATTCTTAAATCATAAATTGACTATCCGATGACTATCTTAACTTTTTTGCATCCCCTTTGTCTCACCCTTCGCTGATAATAGTACTCTTATTTCGGATAGCTATATTAGCAAGTCTTATGGTGAATCAGATAATAAGTTTGTATTTACTGATATTACTGTGGATAAAATTGACAAAATCATTGGTAATCTTAGATGTTCTGCTTAGAACTGTGATGGTATTGATTTAAAAATGATATCTCTTGTTACTCCATATTTAAGCAATCATATTACTTTTATGATAAACAAATGCCTCGCGGCTGGAGTTTTTCCTTCTGCGTGGAAAGATGCTAACATTATACCTGTCGCGAAAATTAATAACCCCACAAATATTTCAAACTTTCGTCCCATTTGTATCCTTCCTACCTTATCAAAAATCTTGGAAAAAGTAGTTTCTGAACAAGTAAGCAACTATTGTAATAAAGCCAATATACTGCCCGATACTCAGTCGGGCTTTCGAGCTCAATACAGTACTTGTACTGCTCTGCTTAAAGTTGCAGATGATCTTATAAGTGATATCTATAAAAATAAATGTGCCTGTCTTATTCTTCTTGATTTTAGTAAAGCATTCGACACTTTGAATCATACAATCTCTGTATTAAGTTAAAATATTTCGGTTTTAGTGACATTACTTTCTTTAAAAGTTATCTATTGAACAGACGTCAGAGGGTTACTCTGAACACTGGCACATCCAGATTTAATTTTATCTCTACTGGAGTTCTCCAGGGCAGTGTTCTGCGTCCTATTCTCTTTTCTATCTATACCGCTGATTTTTGTAGTTATCTCCGTTATTGTCAGTCCCATCAGTATAAAGATGACACTCAATTATATTTTTCTTTTTGTCTTTCTGACATCTCTTCAACTGTGGCCCTAATCAGTACTGATCTAAACTCTATCTCCGAGGTATCTTTGGCTCATAATCTTATTTTAAATTAATCCAAAACTCAAATGTTAATTTTTGGAAATAAAAGGAACGACAATGAAGATAATCCAGATTTTACTATTATTTTCAATGGAATTTATTGTTCTAACTGATAACTGCAAAAATCTTGGGTTGTGGGTAGACAATTCTCTTAGATTTACCAAGCATGTCAACTATCTTACTCAGAAATCTTTTGGCAAGCTGAAAGTCATTTACATTGATAAAGATCTTCTTAATACTGAAATTAAATTGAAAATCTGTGATTCGCTTATATTACACCGCCGCACAAAAAAAAGTAGTCAGTCTGTACTTTTCATGCGACTTATGTTATCAGTTATATTTTTGCCTCTTGACCACGAATCCGGTGTCAGAATTGAGCTATCACATCACACGAATTTCCTAACCTCAAAAAACAGGTCAAAAATAGCAAAATTTCACGAAACAGTGGTAGGAAAACTAGAAAAATTCTTTTTTTCTATATTCAAATGTTCATTTATATAGTTATAACCCCGTCGAATGTGAATGAGTGGTTAGAATTGATGGTTCTTTTTCTAACCTCAAAAAAACGGGTCAATTAAGGTCAGAAATCACGAATTTTAAAAAAATAACAAATTCACGCCAAATTTGGTATACGGGGGTTTTCGAGATCGCTGATCACGGATCCGAGGTCAATTTTGCAAAATTCAAGATGGCGGATCCAAGATGGCCGACCAAATTTTCAAAAAATAACAAATTCGCATCAAATTTGGTTTAAGAGGGTTTTCGAAGTCACTGATCACGAATTCGAGATTAGATTTACAAAATTCAACCTGCGAATATATCTTTTACAGAAAAAAAAATATATATAGCCGAAAAAAAGTAGATTAATACATGATTGGGTACTCAGGTTATAAAGTAAAATATTACAAAATACGTTTCGCAATTCTGACCTCGAATACGTAATCAGCGACTCCTAAAACCCCCGGATACCAAATTTGCTGCGATTCTGTTATTATTTGAAATTTGGTCGGCCATTTTGGATCCACCATCTTGAATTTTACAAAATTGACTTCGGATTCGTAGGCAGCGACCCCGAAAACCCCCGTATACCAAATTTGCTGCGATTCTGATATTTTTTGAAAATTTGGTCGGCCATCTTGGATCCGCCATCTTGAGTTTTGCAAAATTGACCTCGGATCCATGATCAGCGACCCAGAAAACCCCCGTATACCAAATATGGCGCGAATCTGTTATTGTTTGAAAATCCGTGATATCTGACTTTAATTGATCAGTTTTTTTGAGGTTAGAAAAAAAACCATTAATGCTGACCGCGGATTCACGTTGGGCGGGGTCTTAACTATATAAATAAACATTTAAATATCGAAAAAAAAATTTGTATTTTTGCTAGCATTTTTTCATGAATTTTTGCTATTTTTTACCTGTTTTTTGAGGTTAGGAAATTCCTGTGATGTGATAGCTCAATTCTGACACCGGATTCGTGATCAGGAGGCAAAAATACTGCAGATAACATATGTCGCATGAAAAGTACAGACTACGTTTCTTTTTTTGTGTCGCAAAAATTCGAAGTGGTTTGACCACAGTGCTAGATTTTGGATCCAGTTGTCCTGTTTGACTTTTAAGTTATTATTATATCATAAACCTGAATATTTAACCTCAAAGCTCATTACGAATTTTGATGTGCATCATTTGCCCACGCGTAACCGTTGTAACTTTTGTGTTCCAAAGCATGGGACTGCTCTGTTTTACCAGTCATTTTCTTACATGCTATAAAAAAATATAATTCTTTGCTTAATGATGTCAGGTCCAGCAAGTCTATTTATAGCTTTAAAAAAAGTCTTAAAATCTGTATTAGTTACTTATTGTATCAGTTGGTTGTATTATTTTTATTATTAATGGATTAATTTTTGTCGTAATATGAGATGAGTGTATTTGGGTTTGTTATGTGTTTAAATAATTGTTTTTGTTTCTATTTTATGTTTGCTACTTTATTTGCTATAGCGTATGTTTGTAATGCTTTCTTACATCCTTTCTTACATTTACAAGAAATTAATTTAAGAAGAACTTCTGTATCAGGGCTTGGAGAGTAGTCAGAGGGGCGAGACCATTTTTGTCTTTCTTCCATCACCATTGATCTGCAAGTTTTCGATACCAATCCATTGCTGTACCTGATGATACGTTCGAAACGAATGTTGTCTTGCTGCTGCATCTGTAGGAGGCGATGTCAAATTTATTCCTGTACGCTGATTTTGTGAAGCATTGGTGTCTATAAGTATTCAGGGGCATAAATTCCTTTTTATTATAGCCATAAAGTCTGAGAAGAAAGTATTTTCCAACTTTAGCTACATTTTCTTTGTCAGCACCTTTTTCTTTAAATACTTAAACTTCGTTAAGAATAGGGTTTTGTGCAACATATTAAGAAATTTGAGCTTGCCTTGATTGAAAAGAGACGACGTCGTCAACTGTTGCATCCCAGTGGTAGGCTTAACACATTAAATGCGTATTGTTTTACAAGTTACCTACTTGGTAAACTTTGTAATTCTCATACGTGGAAACAGTTAGTTTTATGAAAAAAGTTAAAGAGACCCATTTTGTAGAGAAAATTGTGTAGTTTAATTTAATATAGAATAATTTTTATTACAAAATCAACCAGAAACAAGATATACACAAAAATTGGTTTAAGGTTACATTTTTCTTTGAATAGCGGCGCCAGCGGCAAAAATACGAGGTAGCAAAATTAAAAATCGAAAAAAACAGTTCAAAATACATTCCAGATAAATTCACGTGGTTACTGGACTATATTGGAAATTGGTTAAATTACTATTATTATATCCACTTATGAAAATAACGGACAATATTTATAAAACAATGTTTCCAAAGGAGTAACAGCTCCATAAAAATGAGATACAGTCTAAAAAATATGTAGTATGTTCAATTAATGGTCTTTTACGTCATAACCTTACCCTTGATCAAAGAACAAATTTCGCTGTGGTATCAATGACGTCGATATCAATCATGAATTAACTTTTCGTAAAATTTTAGAGCATTGCAAGGTTAAGCCTATTTTATATTAAAGTTACCATTTTATTCCTCTCAAAAAGCTGATTGGTATATTCAATGGCACCAGATTTACAAAACTTATCAAACTTGAGAATCTTTCGCCTCCAGAGAAGACTTTATTAAAGAATTAAATGTGTTATGGATACTCCCAACTATTCGGTTATTATCAACCAATTTCTATACAAATTTCACGTCCAGTGACATCGAATTGTTCATTTAGGTTGCCTCAGGGTGATTCACGATTTATGTTATATTGGGTGGGTCATTTATCTTGAGACAAAATAATATCTCGGTTGGACTCGATGATTTCGAAAAAAGTTTAAGACAAAAATTGTAGGGCACTGAGGGTGCAATTGAAAGCTCGATATTACGACTTTCGGGCTAGACCGGAAGCTGATCTTTTTAAATGGAAACCAATTTTTTACCACGGATTTCGATTGAAAAACGAAAAGAAAATACTTTTAGTTCATATTATTTTTTCGATTTAACCTATATTTTGGCCATAAAATGGTCACAAAAAACAAAAAACAAAACAAGAATCATGAGACAACAGAGTACCTTGTTGGGACCATTTTTTTTAAGTTTCATGCAAAAGTTGTAGGGTAAAATGACCTTGACCTTCACTTTGAAGATCAAATTCAAAATTTTAAATGGGACCCTCTTTTTTGACCTCGGAATTTACAAGAGCTGGAAATTTTACAATAAGATATGAACTTAACCTCAAGAACAGGATCAGATATCAAGGTCATTTTAAGCACCCCAAAGGGAATAAAAAACTACTACGTCCACGTCGTTATTCCTGGGTAGTGTTAAAAGTAGTTAATAATTATACAGATTTTCGACCTTAAAATGACCTTGATATCTGATATTGTTCTTGAGGTTAAATTCATATCTTGTTGTAAAACTTCCCGCTCTTGTAATTTCCGAGGTCAAAAAAGAGGGACCCATTTAAAATTTTAAATTTGATCTGCAAACGACCTTGAAGTTAGGGTCCAGGTCATGTCAAGTTAGCCCCCTTTTCACCCTATAACTTTTGTATGAAACGTTATTTTTTTAAAGTGGTCCCAACAAGGTCCTCCGTTGTCTCAAGATTCTTGTTCTTTTTTGTTTTTTATTGCCATTTTATGGCCAAATCGGTGTTTCCATTTAAAAAAATCAACTTCCGATTTAAAAACACCACTTCCAGTCTAAACCGTAATATGGACCTTTGAATGGCCCACTCGATGCCCTACAATTTTTGTCCGAAACTTTTTTCGAAATAATCGAGTCCAACCGAAATATTATTTTATGTCAAGATAAATGCCCCACCCGGTATATTCTTGAAAATTGTACTGGCTGTAATTTTGAAAAAGTTGTCAAAGATAAAGGTAAATACTTGTATCAAAATAAGGATAACAGAAAGCCCTATATTCTACAGTGAATTTCACAAAAAAAATAGAAAATAATTTGAAAATATCGATATTCAGGAAAAAAATTGGACACTATATACAACATTTGGTAAGGAAGATATCTAACTAAGTATTCTCTTAAAGATTCATGAAAAAGAAGTACCTGAAACATGAAGTTTTAAAATATGGACGGTTGTTAACGTCTATGATATTTAAAAAAAATCATACAAGGCATTTCCACAAAGTAAGAATACTGAGACTCTGATGCTCTGTGGTTTTTGTTTTCAACAACGCTGCTTTCAAGGACAAAGTGTTGAGAGAAAAACGGGTGCTCATTTTTCTCAGTCAGTTGAGAACTGTTGTTGTAGTGGCATGTTGAAATGAGTGCCGCTATTCCAAATCCCGCCAGCTGCGAGGTGAGAAGCGTAACCCGGTTTATTCTGCAAAGGAAAAGGTGCCTTTCCAGATTTTTAACGAAATCAAAACTGTTCATGGAGATGGTGTGATGAATTGAATTGTAATAATGTGTGTCGTAAGTATAAAGCTGGCAGAACGAATGTTCGAGAGGAACAAAGAAGTGGGCTCACTCATGGGTGATCAAATGGTGAACGAGATGAACGCAGTGCATCCAGATCTCTTCTGCATGAATGTTAATGAAGCGAGTATGCTTGTTGCACGACAATGCACGCCAAGGCCACTAAGCAACGCTTGGAACATCATCAACCACCCCGCTCACAGCCCTGACCTGGCACCTTCTGATTTTCATCTTTTCTCGCCTCTGAAGCTGTTTAGAAGTGGAAAAAGGTTTTCTTCCGGCGATGAGGTCCACAGCGATGTGAAACGCCCCTTCGATTTTTTAAAAATTGAGTACGTTTATGTTGTGGATATGCCTCGCAGCTTAAAAACCGAGTATTTAAGGTTAACATACATTTTTGCAATGCCCTATATACAAACCACTATTTTTAAAATGAGCTTCCTTCAACTCTTTGGCGAATGAAATATTTTGTCTGACCAAGGATAAAACTATGATGAAAAAAGCGACTAAATGAACAACGCCCTACATAATATTCTTTGATTCTTACCATTCACGAGCATGGATAGTTGACTCCACAAATACGGATTGAGATACGTTGCTGGTAGGATACTGCACTTTTACGCCCAGAATTGTGCGCCCTTCGTAGGTGGCGTTCACTTCAATTAGTGTCACTACTTCAGGGTATGTATCTCTTAAATTCACAAGCCATTCGTTGATCTAAAATAGACAATGAAATTGAAATGCATATCTTCCTTTAACAATTGCCATAAACACCAAAACTTGTAAATTACTGTGGGTACCGAAACCGTAAATAACAGCAAATTTTCAATATAAATGGGGTTACATAACCCGTAAATTACATAAATTCAGTTTTTTCTATCTCGGTATATTGCTAAAAACTGCACTTAAAACATATGTATATTATTAGAATCATGAATCCATAAACAATTTAAATAGCCTTTATTGATAAAAAAATTGTTTGTAATCAAATAAAATAAAATTTCACAATATTAGATACCTTTTGCATATCTAGATTTTTGATATCGAATAGAGTACAAGCAAATCGGAAATTTTCAAGGGGTCATTTGACCCAGCATGAATTACTTATAAATCAATACTACTACATATAACAATAACTTTAGAAATTATGCCGTCAATTCTTGTTGGTACAGGTGAGTACACAGGTAAGCTAAACCTGTCCACCATGGGGGGTGGTTTTCGGCAAAACATATTTGTATGGCATTTCTATAGGTATATAGGTTATAAAAAAAAATGAACCTCAACCTAATGCCGTACAAAAATTGTAATACCAGAAGCCAGGAAAAGTTTTGATTTTCTGAAAATTTTGTCCCGGTTTTTGGTGATTTACTACAGTACGGCATTTTTACTGTAAGTTTCCGATTGATACGTAGATAACTTTTTTAGTGACGCCGTACGTATCTGCTGATACAGGGGTTAGAAATGCAGGGCGCAACCCTCTATTTTAGCCCCCATTGTTTCAAGTCATTGAAAAATGTATGGCATCGATTCCACATGATTATTTAACTCTCCAAATAATTCTTAGCAACTATGCCGTATGAAAATTATGGTTAATGCAAAAGTTTATAAACAATTACTTCTATTTTGGAATTGAGTTTAATTTTTTTCGTGTACGGCAACCACTTTTTTGATAACATATAACCAAAAACTATCGTACTAAATCATGACCGGTTATAATTAAAGGTACAAATTAAAAATTCGAATTAAAAAACAAATAAATTTATTGTGAAAATTTACAATATTTTGAAAATTCCTTGTTATAAACTATAAATGTTATATTCAAAATATTATGGCTGTAATTGACTTTTGATAAGTAAAAAAATATAAAAACCAATGCCGTACTTTTTTAACTAGTGGATTTTACATAGCTGATAATATTTTTCATTAAATTTTTACTACATTTTTAGGTCATTAATAACTATACGGCATTTACAAAATTTACAAATAATGAAAATTGCAATGCCGTACATATTTGTTGGAACAATTCTCCGAAACTGTATAACCCCAAAATGAGTTTTATTCTAATTTCAAGACAAAAATTTATACTGTAGAAATTATGATGGCATTGTCTTTAAGTTAAAAAAAATGTGTATAGAGAATCGAGAAAATATTTTGAGAAATTTAGAAATTTAATGACGTGCAAGAAAGTATTATTTTTAAATAAATATAATAATAAACAATTAATTTTAACTCAATATTCATGAGAATTTCTATATAAATACTTACATTTAAAACAGTGATATAATATATGTTTTTAAGTAACAGTACCCTCGCATTTGCATATTTGCAACTTCTGTTACAATTTATTTATGCAAAAATTGTGATGAAGCTATTGACATACAATATATGTCTAAAATTAGTAAAAATAATTTAGAAGTGGATTTGTTACAAAAACAACTTTAATATTGTTGGATATAAACATTAATAAAACCACATACAAATTTACACGCCGAAAAGAAAAAAAAGACAGAGAAAGAAGATATTTCGATGGCCAGCTAGAATCTCGAAATGGTTATTTTAATTTTAAAATAAAAATAATTCCAAAGTTTTTAAAAATATTCGAATGCAGAGTTTTTTATCGATTATTTAATAATTTTTTGGATTTTAAAAAAATTTTACTTATGTACTTGTGAAAAAAAAATTAATATACATATAAGCTTTTCAAATTTCTAAAATTAATAATTTTTATATCGACCTATGGTTTTTAACGGCATATTACTTAAAAATTATTTTACATCTTAAATAACATTTTAGCAACAATGCCGACCATTTTTCAATGATCGGAAACCATAAGGGTCAGAATATAGGGGTTTGCATCCGGGGTTTCTCACTCCTGTATCGACAAATATGTACGGCATTACTGACAAATATTTCTATATGATATTGTAAGTTTTATTCTAGAAAGGCCGTACAGTACTAAATAATTTGTATTAAGGAGAAAATAGTAATAAAAATAAAATCAATTCTTGCAAGTAATACTTATTTGCAAAAATACATTTCAATCCATTTAGAACCATTTTTTTTTGTATGGCATTTTGTTTTTGTTGATTACTTATTGTTGTCAGTATTAACAAAATATATTAATGCCGTACAAAAATTTTTAACCGTGAAATCCTACTTTTCAGAGGGAAATTAATTTTCCTATAGTAAGCACATGTTTCATGAAAAATGTACGGCATGTCCAAAAATGTCATTATTTTATAAATCAGAATTAAAATCAGTGAATTTAATGTTGGTTCAAATCACTCCCCATGCGCTACTTATAAATAGAGAGTTGCACCCTGTATTCCTAACCCCTGTATCAGCAAGTACGTATGGCGTCGCTTAAAAATTTGTCTATGTATCGATCCGAAACTTGCAGTATAAATGCCGTACTGTAATAAATTATCAAAACCCTGGCTTCCGGTATTGCTATCTTTGTACGGTAAAGAAAAGAAAACCTAGAGAAATATAAGCAGTTAAGAAGCGAGAAAGTGTAAAAAGATTCAAGTTGGAGAAATCAAGAATTTAAAAATACCAATTGGAAAAATAAGCTATCCAAGAAATACGAGACAAGCGGAGCACCAACAAACAAGGTCCAGGAAGACAGAAAGAACGCGGAATAGCAGTAGCAGGTTCCAGAGGCCAGTAGGAAAAGCAGGAAAACGGAAGATCAGTAGCAGGATCCAGGAGAGCAGTAAGAAAACCGCATATCAGTAGCAGAGGAAAAGATCAATAAAACAAAGTAAAGGAGAGAAATCAGTCGACACATCATTATCGATTATACGTATAAAAAAAGGTACCTGTTATAATAAAAACAAAAGTCGTATACGAAATTTGATACAGATTTTCAAAAGTAAAAAGTTAATATAAAAAAGTTTAGCAAGTCACTAATTCTATATTAAACAAATTTATTTAATCATATCATACATACTCAAAATTGGCCAATCTTTGTAGAATTAAATATTAATATTAGAGAAAAGTAACCAGTGTTAAACAAGAAGTTATAAGATAAAACGTCAGTGTCTTAATATATGCAACCAGTCCTACATGAAATTTAATTTAACGATCGTATCAATATAACCTCTTGTTTAAGGTTTTGTAAATAGTGTGAAATACTTCAAAATATTGACTATAGTGTTTAAGAGTTTATATTGACAAATTTTGACATATAGATAACAAAACAATAATAAATTCATTTATTAATAACCCTTTTGTCTTTATAGCTGTGATTGTGTGTGGTTTCTTGCTAAAGCATATAGTGAATAGAACCGACTACTGAGAGAGAATCTAGAGCTAGGTAGGGCGAAGATATACAACCACCAATACACCAACTACAACACACAATACACCAATACAACCAAATTGATATCACAACAATCAAATTTTATATTGGCGCTAACATATACTATCGTACACACACATAATCATAAGAATATATATATATAAACAATAAGGGCCGGTGTACGTAAATAAACAAAGTTTCATATAAGTGCACTATGCACTGTGTATGAACAAAATCAAGTAAATCAAAATCAGTAAGTAGTATCTTACTAGTAAAATCTAATAATCAAGTAATATTAAATATATATACCTAATAATTCAAAAAGATGTGAATTTTACAATAATAAAGTTAGGACGATAACATTTATAGGGGACATAACTAAAACTCTAAGTTTCCCTGCCATAATTTCAAAATAACTTAATTTCATACAAGGTAGTAGAAATTCAATGCCGAATTTAGTCAACATTAAACCATCTTAACTTATTTTTTTAAATGGAACACCCTGTATATTTTTGCGCAACCTGATGAACAATTTTGTTCTCTTTGGAATGGTATAATGGTTCCCTATACCTATCTCTTCTGGTTTTTAAAGTATTTATTGTTTTTCGTGCAGTCAACGGATATTGCATAATTTCAACTCAAATAAACATTCACTGTGTGTGTTAAATTGACAACAATAAACTGGTGACAGATTAGGTGCTTGTTTTGAAGTTCCACTAAAAATTCCACAACCATCCCCGAAAGAAATTATGCGATATCCGTTGACTGCACGAAAAACAGTAAATACCTTAAAAACCAGAAGAAATAGGTATAGGGAACCATTATAGCATTCGAAAGAGAACAAAATTGTTCATCAAGTTGCGCAAAAATATGGGGGTTCGCTTTAAAAAAAAATAAGTTGAGATGGTTTAAAGTTGACCAAATTCGGCATTTTTATACCACCTTGTACGAAACCAAGTCATTTTGAAGTTATGGCAGGGAAGCTTAGAGTTTTATATATAAATGTTATCGCTCTAACTTTATTATTGTAAAATACACATCTTTTTGAATTAGGCAGTGCTTTTTTAATTTTTTTTTGAAAAAATTAAATATATATAAAGTGGTTAACTTTAAGAATAGGAAACCTTTATGAAAGTCCACCTAAAAAACACGTAGAATCCAAAATTGCAATAATATATAGGGTGCTCCATTTAAAATAAGCAAGTCGATGGCAACTTTCGGTATAACCGGAAGTGGTACGTGGACGCCATTACTTTAGTTGAGAAGGGCATGTCTGAAAACACTATTGCCCAAATTTTCAAAATCAAAATCGAAGTAGTCTCTGAAATACGTCTAATGTCTCTTTACTGTGGGAAACCCTGTATATTAGCATATACAGGGTGTCCCCAAATTTCACCGACAACGTTTGCCTGCACATTCAGGACGATAAATAAAAACGATCTACGAAAAAATGTTAAATAAATTTTTTTTGGTTTTTGACTCAAAGTTGTCAAAAATAAAACTAATTTAATTAATAACTTCATAGCCCTTTTGCCGATCGCATTAAAATTTGGCACATTTATTTGTACTATTATTAAAGTTTTAGTCAAAACGATATACTGAGTGATAGTCTTCTCCGGTTACTTCTCCCTTTTAGAGGTCAAAACAGTGATCGTATTTTTTTTTAAACGGACAGCAACATTGAAAATGTCGTTTGATTAAAAAAAAAACATTGTCTTTTAAGAAAATCGCCTACAGAAAGCCATTCTAGAGAAAAATGATGTTATTTGCAGGTCTGTATGTTTCAGTAGGCGATGAAAACAAGATGTTGATTGCTGTCCCTATCAGGTAATGTCATTGTTGTCGTGTTTCTTTAGGATTCACATCACAGCACACAAGCAAATTATGAAAATTTACAACTCCGTTCCTTGTAAAACTAGATTTATCGGTAGAAAACTTTTTTTGAAGCAAATTATTATCTATTATGTCCAAAGAAGTTGCTTTTTTAAATTTTTGTGAACATTAGTTTTACATAGATTTAATTGTCTTGACACACTGCGGATACTTCATAATTTGCATGTGTGGAGTGATGAAAATCCTAAAAAAACACGACAATAATGACACTACCTGATAGCCACAGCCATCAACATCTTGTTTTCATCGCCTACCGAACTCAAAATTTTAAATCCGTGACACTGAAGAACGGCTTTCTGCAGGCGATTTTCTCAAGGGGCTACATTTTTTTAAAATGAAACGGCCATTTCAACGTTGCTGTCAGTTTTATAAAAATACGACCACTGTAAAAGTTTTCACCGCTAAAAGAAAAATTTGACCGGAGAAAACTATCACCCAGTATATCGATTTGACTGAAGCTTTAAGAAACAATACACCATAATAGTCCAAATAAATGTGACAAATTTTAACGCGATCGGTAAAAGGGTTATAAAGTTATTAATTAAATTAGTTTTATTTTTAACAACTTCGAAGGCCTGTAACTCAAAAACCAAGAAGTTTTTATTTAACTGTTTTTTCGTAGATCGTATTTATTTATCGTCGTGAATATGCTGTCAAACGCTGTCGGTGAAATTTGCGGATACTCTGTATAATAATAACATAAAAATTATATTAAAAAACGAGTATTTGAGAAATCTAAAATTTGCGACCAAGCTTGAGTAAACGGTCGTAATATTCGATTAGGTTCGGCTAAAACTTTGGAAAAGGAAAATAATACAGTTAAAAAATTGTTAAAAAAGACCTCGATTATTTTGTTGATGGCGAAGGATGTGTGCCAAATTATTCTATGAACTTGAATCCTTACTAACTACAGATTCTAAAAGATGAAGTAAATAATAATATAATAAACTTCATATGATAATTCTAGTTATGGGAACAGACAAAAGCAAAAATATTTAAACTGTCAAAGCAACTAAAACGAAAAGTCAAAAAAAGTTCAGAAGTTCAGTTCGTACTATATTTTGTATTTGTCTGCTTTTTGCAAGTGTTTATTTCACTAGTTTTTAAATTTTTTCATAGGTGTCAAAATACCCAAAAAATAAAGAGGAAAAAAATTATTTGTATTTTAATATTTCTTAATTTTGAAAATGACCGTAGATAAGTTTCAAGGAATGTAAAGTTTATACCTCACTGAGAGTGTGATAACGCTCCCAGCCAAATCCAGTGTCATAAGTCGCCGGACGCTCCTCAGCATCGATATAGTCCTGGACGTTCTCCATCATCACCTCTGCATCGATTCCCACCCTCTCCGCTAAATGGTGCACCTCAGATATCTTGTAAGGGGGCACCATAATCTGAACAGGTATTCCTACGGGTCCTACGGAGCTCCAGAAATTATATTCCGAGAAATCACCTTGTTCCAACTCGACCAGTGCTTGTACCGCCTCAGCAGTCCTCGGAGTGAATTTGTACAATTTGTAACCATCATATCTCACTTTCTCGGAAAGACAGCTGTGAACAACCAGACACAACAGGAATGCTACTATAAACTTCATTTTGCTTTGCTATGGATTAGATCCCATTTAGCAGGAAATGGATCTGGCCGAATGGCCCTGAGGGTAATATTTATATGTTCTGTTTATCAGCTCATGAAATATCTGCCATATAGATATCGCAGACGTTAAGACAGGCATCAATTATGTGTATACATGTATCGTGTGTTTTAGTAAAGGTATATAAATCATAGATATCAAGGGATTTGTAAGAAATTCTTTTTCACATGCTAAATGTAGATGATATATGGCCAACGCTATGTGTACCTAAGTGACATTGGAATCTTTATAGTTTACTTTCACGAAAATTAGTATCATCTAACGAAAGAATAACATTAAGTAGAGAAGAAGAAGGAAGAGGAATGATAGACCAACGAGAACTGTGCATCAAATAGTTAAAATACTTAAGATCCTATTTCTGTAATAAAGAATAGGGTTTTAGGACAAATAGATTAAAATAGCACACCTCTAACCTGTCGACGCAGGAACAGTTATTAATATTCAATTCAATAGAACAGAAGGACATAAATTGGTCATCCAAACCGCTTCATGGTAGACACTACAGGGTGTTTTTAAATAAAGTAGCAAAAATGGTACCAGTGAATGTAGAGCCAAAAATAAGAGGAATGAAGTAAAATACATGATAGTTGCACCCCTGAGGCGATATACCCTCTTAAAGGAGGGGATTGAAATTCACATTTTAATTTTTTTCTTTAACATGAGGAATGCTAGAGACACGAAACTTGGTATGAGCATCCTACTAACAAAGAGACAACTTTTCAATATTTTTTTTCAATCATTGGCGTATTTTATAAAGGAGTGAAACAGTCAACCCCATTGGAATATTTTATTAGAAATTTTTTATACGAAGCAAATTATTTATTTAAAAATATTTATCGGGGACAATGATTTATTGCGCAACTTTTTTACCTCTTTTAATTTTTCGATAAAACCGATAGTTTTCTAGTAAAAAAATTAGATGCGTCATCGTTTACTAACGGGGTAATTGCGAAAATTTGTAAAAGTAAAGTAGGCGGATGTCATAATAAATAAATTTTTATTTATCATATTAATAAATTGACAGTTTCTGTCAATAAGCTGGTAATTTAATAATAAGATTATAAGAATAATTTGCTGTTAATTAATGAAAAGTGTTTAATAACTATGGGACATGTATTAGGTAAAGTTATTTATCTAAAATAAAATTTAATACAAACGAAAAACGAGAAATGCAAAATTAAATTTAAAGAATATTCTCGAAATAATTTCCATTTTGCTGCAAGCAAAACCTAATACGTCTGTTGAAGTTATAACGCACTCGCACAAACATTCTTGGTTATTGCGAAGGCCATCTGCTGCCTGAAATATTCTTAAGCGTATTTCTTCTGAGGAGTAGCATAAACAATACTTCTTATGTGTCCTCACAAAACGAAATCCATAGGCGTTAGGTCAGGTGAATGTGCAGGCCAACAAACACTGGCATCACAACCACGAGCAATCCAGCAATTCGGGTAATTTAAATTTAACCATTCTCTAACGGCAAGTGTACTATGTGGAGGCGCCCCATCGTGCATATACCACAATCACCTGACGTGTAGCGAGGAGTACATCCTCAAGTAATGTTGGAAGATTTTCGTTCAAAAATCTAAGATACTCGGCCACTCCAAGCCTGTGTGGAAGAATAAAAGGACCTACGAGAGTATTTCCTACAATTCCCATTCAAACGTTTAAACTGAAATTATGTTGACATCTTGAAATAAATATTTCATGGGTATTTTCTCCCGACCATGAATGAACATTATGAAGGTTTATTGCACCTACTCTAGGAAAATTTGCTTCATCGGTGAAAAATATATTCATTAGGAAATTTAAGTCATGCCTGGAAATATTAATGTACCATAGACAAATATCCACGCGGTTAGGTAAGTCAGGGTCATTCAATCATTTCACGGGTTGATGGTGAAAAGGGTATAAAAGATTTTCATGAGCTACATTCCACATAAGATTGTGAGAAACTTGCAGTTGCCTGGGCGCATGTCTTGTGCTTGTACCACAGTCTTGTTCTAGATGTTCCAGTCTCCACGCCTTCTTCCGGCACCCTACGATTGGGCTGAATTTTACCAGTTTCGGGAAGCCTTCTTTCCACCGAGGCCAATGTTTGTCTATGAGGAATCGGTCGGTTTGGATATCTTTGGTGGTATAATCTTACTGCAGCGTTACTATTTTTTCTGAATTCGAAAAGCACTTGGAGCATGTCGACATATTCTTCATTGATATAAATATTATTTGCCATAATTACCTATTCTGATAATAAATTAATCAATTGACACTAGTTATTGGTTGACAGAAAGAAAGTGTCAATTTATTGATATGATAAATAACAATATATTTGTTATGACATCCGCCTACTTTATTTTTACAAATTTTCGCGATTATCCCTTTAGTAAACGATGACGCATCTAATTTTTTTACTAGAAAACTATCGGTTTTATCGAAAAATTATGAGAGGTAAAAAAGTTGCGCAATAAATCAGTCTTCCCAATAAATATTTTTAAATAAATAATTTGCTTCATATACAAAATTTCTAATAAAATATTCCAATAGGATTGACTGTTTCACTCCTTTATAAAATACGCCAATGATCGAACAAATATTGAAAAGTTGTCTCTTTGTTAATAGGATGCTCATAGCAAGTTTCGTGTCTCTAGCGTTCCTGATGTTAAAGAAAAAAATGAAAATGTGAATTTCAATCCCCTCCTTTAAGAGGGTATATCGCCTCAGGGGTGCAACTTTCATATAAGGTGTTTTTTACTTCAATACAAATTCACAAATTGCATTTATAATTTGCCAAAACTGATTTGAGACCGAGGGAGATTATCCCTTTTTGTCCTGCCTCATCGCTGTAGGCCTGAGAAGCCTCGTGAAGGTGGGCCCCATCCGACGTCGACCCAGACCACAAGCGTCGCCAGTGTAGGCGCTTTGCGGGACCTCTCCTTTTCCTGGCTGATCCCCAACGGCAGAGAGCCTCTTCTAGCGCTCTTCTCGTCTTCTCGCTTCTTTCTTCGCCGGCTTGTCTAACCCCCCGGGGGATAGATGGCGCTGCGGACAAGTGTGGCGGTGCCCCTCGCACCCTGGGGGTGTGTTTTTGGGGTAGCGTTGTGGCAAAGGATACACGCGGCCATCGAGACAAATGACTCGTTGGCCTGATGTGGGCAAGAGTATGTTAGAGTAGCGCGGTATCGTAAGGACAGGTTTTCTCTCTTCTTGCAAAATTGGTCCTGGCTCTTCCTGAAATTTAAAGAGTTGGTGTCTAAGTCGTTTGTGTTTGTCTGTCTGTCTGTCGCCTTGGGTATATAGTCAACGACTTGCCTGATAGGGGGATTGTCGTGTTTCGCGGCCGTGTCAAAGTGCTTTTCAGCGTTTATTCTTATTGTCTGAGTGGCGTTGGTGTACCTATTGTAAGTCGCGTGGAATGTCTTCTTACGTACCACGGCGAGGCGGTGGCCGAGCGTATGGTTATGTTCTTCACAGCCTGGATTGACTTTAAATGACTTTTTGCCGCGTGTCCCCACGCCGCGCGCCGCGGAAGCGTAAGTTAGCTGTTATTGAAGCATCACCTTGATAAGCGTTCGCTTATTCCTTAAACTAAGAGTGTTGCTATCCTTGAGTAAGGGATAGAGCTTAATCCTGGTGATCCTCGCCCGCGCCACCGTTTCCACGATGTGCGATTTCCACGTAAGTCGCTGATCCATCGTCACGCCAGGTATCGCGTCTGTCGTGCCCAAGAGACTCCTGGGACAGTATCAGTATGTCAAGGTCGTGGGAGATTCTGCGTTTCGTGAAGAGAATCGCGGTGCTTTTGTCGGTGTTAATTTTAACTCTCCACCTACATACATCAAAGAGTACCAAATCAGAAAAAGTATATTATTTTGTAACATATGTTTAACGGTTGTCACTGACAAATTGTGATACTGGAGGGGTAAATTATTAATAACATAAGAAGCTAAATACGAAAATGAATTTTTAAATTTTTCAGTTTTATGGGAAGGAATACACGCTTTGCTACTCAGTGATCTCAAATTTTTAGTATGTGTTTCAGATCTCCATTTTATTTTATCGCATAGATATGTACACTGAAAGAAATGGGCTTATTAAACTGTTTATCTAGAATAATGTGTATAGCGCATATTAAAACTTTTATAACTAATATACAACTTTTATTAAAAAAAAGTCATCTCCATACTCATTATTCAATCAGTTTAACTGGAAGGTGCTTAATACAAGGTTATAATGAATTACTTATACATTATTAGGTGTTGTAGACTTTATATTCCAGTTGTATAGTAGGGAAGATTTGTTGTATAAAGACCAGTATCCGAATTTGTATATAACAATTGTATTAACAGAATTATTCGTTCTTATACTGAATATGTTTCCATTTTTGTATAACGCGTCTTATAATGGTTAAGTGATCGTCACCTCTCGGTACAAAACCGGTTATGATCGTTGTTAAGTTATATTCATAGTCTTGTAATAATAATCATATGTCAGACCCGAGAGCGAAGTGCGCCGACTCAATAAGAAACCTGGCTATTCCAGCCGCTGATTTAGCGTTCGCCGCACGAGCTCATCCCTTCTATCCTTCTCAGTGTTGTTCCAGCTATTACAATTGCACTAGATCTATTACATTTGAGAAAATTCTATTACCCTATTACTAAGTTGTCAAAATCTATTACACTATTAGGCTTTTTTTCGCGATTGAATATTGGTGAATATCTGACTTGTAGTTACTATTTCTATCTCTTTTGATCTTAGTTGTCACATGGACTTCACTTGCAATTCTTGCAAAAAAGCCTATTGAATTTTTAGTGAGGAAATTCTGGAGATGAAAAACCACAGAATCTTTATAAATTTATTTCAACCAAAGAAAACAAAAATACATATGGTTCCCTTGAAGAAACAATAACACTAAAATAAAATATAATTATAACAAAACGAAACTTTACTCTATAAAAACAAACTTTTGTTAAAAAATAAAATGATATAGGTTAAATCACAGAGTAAACTAAAGTTTAAAGATGTGAAAACGGTACCTACATTTCAGTCGATGAACAAATCCTATTACAGTTTTCTGTCAATCTATTACGATATTCTATAGTTTCTATTACAAATTATTTAAGCTCTGGAACAACACTGATCCTTCTAAGATTTCATTCAGTAGCATGCTATGCATGAAGCAGAACGGTACTCGACTATCTTATATAGTCCATTTTTTATTGTCCATACATGTTCAATCATTGTCAAAATAAACACACAAAACCACAACGTCTTTATTATATTTACTCAAGAAGAGAAAATACAACAATCGTAAAATTTCCGACAGTCCGCTATGCATCGACTTACACACGTCTAGTTTGATGAAAATGGACAGTATATGCACATGTTTTGTGGGATACATGATCATATCGCGTTGTGTGAAATGGAAAATTATTATGTAAGTATCTAACTGTTTTATGGCTTGTAATTGTTTTGTTTTTTCAAATGTAAATCTTGTCTAAATCTTAAAAATTATTATTTTGTAGGTCCTATTAGAAATCGCTGATGTTAAGTTTTACATAAGATGGAGAAACAGAAGGTTAACGGCGGTGACAAAGAAGAGCATGGGTATAAAGTCAATCAACCAGAGGAAATAAAATTAGATGGAAAAAAGTTCAACCTTTCAGGGGATTCTTCATTCTTAAGGTGGAAGAGTTATTGTGCAAATTCTCATGTAATACAAGAAAATACGGGTGCATCGTTGGTAAGAAAATAAACTGGACAGTTTTGGGAGCGATTTGTCATCATTTTTAATGCTTAAAAGTATGTTTTATATATGTTTATATTAGAACCTTAGCTTGTAATTACAGTTATCCAATAAAATTTCTGAAAACTTATTGTCATATGTTTTTAACTCATACAGAGTATACAACAGTTTAATACATTTATTATTATAAAACTTATAACCAGTACTAGATGTTCTAATAACGTGGAACACTTTAATAACAGTTATTGCTATTATTTCGTAAAGGGTATAAAAAACGTTGTATTTATACAATAATTTAATAAAGAATAAGGTTTATAGTCACTATACAACTGTGCTAGCAATACGCGTTTTATATCCAATATTCACCTGTTTAACTGTCACATACAGTATACAATGGTCTTATAATGGTATATAGAATTCTAGTAAAGAATAAAACGCATTTCTTTCAGTGTAGGTTTGTTATTCTTTAAAAGGTTAAGTATAAAACTGGCAAAGTGAATAAGTCTCCTAACAGACATGCTCAACAAATTGAATGAACGTAAATATGGAGTTATGTGACTAAACTGGGGGACATTCGCAATAAAATGGACGCAACAATTCTGTATTTTTTGCAAACGGTGTTTATTTTCTTGAGAAAGGCAAGGGTCATATACAACATCAGAGATAAGACTAAAGATTCGGTAAGTAAAATTTTGGTCTGAGGATTTAGATACTTTTTAAAGCATTGCAACTGTTTTAACGATAGAAAAGCTTTCTTACAGATAACGGTTACATGATTCGAAAAAGTCAACGATGAATCAAAAGTCAGACCAAGATTTTTAACAACATTGACTGCAGGAATATTTTCATTGTTAATTAAAGCGGGAATGTTATCTAGACCTCGCAATTGAGTTGATGATCCAAATAGAATGTTTTGACTTTTATTAGGATTAACTAATAAAGTATTTTTTATGGTCCAGTCATGAATTAATTGTAAGTCACTATTAATAACTGCTGTGGTAATATTTAAATTAGAAGGCTTAAAACTATAAAGGAGTTGTATATCGTCAGCGTACATATTTAGTTTACAATTCAAAGGAATTCTCGACAAATCTGCTGTAAACATGTTAGACAAAAGTGGTCCTAATATAGATCCCTTAGGAACACCAGAATCAACCGATCTATAAGGTGATGTTAGTATCGAGGAATCTGTATTTAATCTAGTATATTGTTCTCTACCGTGTAAGTACTTACAAAACCAGCCCAATATATTGCTAGAAATACTATAATAATGAAGTTTAGCAATAAGGCAATTGATGTCAATTGAGTCAAATGCCTTAGTCATATCAAGTAAAGTTAGAGACGAAATCAGAGAATTGTCGATAGCTGTCAAAATGTCATCAGTTATATTAGCCAATAAATTTGAAGAACTAATTCCCTTCTGAAAACCTGATTGATTTATAGGAATTATTGAATTTTCAAAACAATATTTAAACAATTGATCAAAAATAACATATTCGGCAATCTTGAGAGGAACAGAGAGCGTACTAATTGGACGCAGATATTTCAACTGTTTTGGATTTTTCTTTTTTGGTAATGGTCTAATACAAGAAACTTTCCATTGTTGCCGTAACTGACCAATCTCTAATGAAAAATTTATTATGTGTGTAAGTGGGGCCGATACCCATTTAACCGACAACTGAAGCATTTTGCCAGAAATACCATCTGAACCCATTTTATGAGATTTTTGTTTCATTCATCTTGAATTTTATTATTATCTGAAGGTGTGTACGTAAAATGTAAATTGTTCTTATATTTAGAATTATAAAGGTAATAGATATAGTGTAGAGATGTGGGAATAGGACGGTGCCGTGGGGGACGCCCGCTTCCATGGGTTGGACTGTGGAGAAGGTGTCTTGGATTTAAATACGGAATTTTCAGTGATGGAGGTACGACTTGATGAGTTTGGTAAAGGATATGGGATATTGGTTTGTGAGTATTTTCATCAGTAGGCCTTCATGCTAAACCGTATCGAAGGCCTTTGCCACATCTATGAAGACAGCTTCAGTGAACTGTCTCCTGTTGAAAGCCGCCGTGATGTTCTCTGTGAGGGGCAGGATTTGGAATTCGGTGGAGCGTTTGGGGCGAAAAACGAACTGTTCGTCAGGAATGACTTGCAATTCTTTGGAGTGACTTTTTAGGATAGGAATGTGTTGTCTTTGTTGGGTTTGGGGAACTACTACCTAATGTTTAGTATACAGCACAATAAAGTAGCTGGAATTATATATCAGTCATTCCAATACCAACTGCATAAAGACACATATTCATAATATACATACCTATACATTAGAAGAAATATTAGAAAACAAATATAAAATTTGTAAGGATCTGACTAAACGCAGGGAAAATATCACTTATATAATTGGTATAGCAGTGTCATCCGATCAAAATATAATAAAAAGAATACTTAAAAAAGAAAGAAACATATCAGAATTGGCAATAGCAATAAAATAGAGAAACAAAAACGAGAGCGTGTCATTCCGTTCATTACTACCTAATTACAAATTACACTCGTTGAATAAACATCTCTAGCAACTCAATTTAGATCAGAATATTCGTACCACTAAGCAAAAAGCAATCGTTCCTCGTAAATGTTATATAACATGATATTTTTTAAATCAAATATAAACTTCTGATGGTCTTGATTTTGGCCCGTTCACCGGGAGGATACACCAGAGAAAACTGTGAAAGAAATAATCATAATTGTGTTTTATTTATAGAAAAAAAATTAAGTACATGATAAAATGTACTTTAATTTAATGTTGACCCTGTATGTGAGTTAGCCATAATTGATTGAAACATAATTGCATTTTAATACACAACAAACTGTCTAATAAACAAATGGATGTATAATCCTCAGACTTTAGATAAATACCTATAAACCTTTGTATACTTAGTACTTGAATAAGTCTGAATTAATATAGTCTACCGTTTTATGCGTATAACTTATTATCGATATACACTGCGTCTGAAAATGATGGAACAAAATTCATATTTTATTTTAAAAAATCGTGGAAACAGGTCAATTAAAAAATAGAAATTGTCAGTTTTCTCTCAGCGCTATAAGGTTATACCTACTGGTTTTTCATAGTTGTCAAGAAATGGAGGAATTAAATGAAAACAATAATTTAGTATCTACTACTTTTTATTTTATTACAGCAATAATGTTCAAAGTGGCCCCCATTAACCATTGCACAATGGCCAATGCGGTGTTCAAAGTTATCAATTACATTTTGAATAACATTTGGTGTTATGTTTCGAACTTCTTCTCTGATACGATTTTTTAGTCCTTCGATAGTGTCTGGTCTGTTCACATACACTTTGCTTTCTAGCTAACCCCACAAAAATCTAGTGGGGTTAAGTCAGGGGACCGTGATGGCCATTCAAACGGCCCTCTTCTGCCTATACATCGATTTGGGAAAACTTAAGGTCATGTCATTTCTTACATCGGGGCGAAAATGTAGAGGGGAACCATCTTGTTGGAACCAGACATCACCAGCAGACATATCGTGATCATTAGGGTTAGGAAAAATTAATTCCAGGGCTGGAATCGACTGAAAACGCAAAAAATCCAAATAAATGTCGTCTGTTAGATTGCCTTCAAAGAAGTAAGGTCTCAGTATTCGATTTCCTACTACTCCAGCCCAAACATTTACTTTTTCCAACCGTTGTCTATATTTTTCTTGAATCCAATGCGGATTTTCTGGGCTCCAAAACCTAGTATGTTACCTGTTCACGGTTCCATTTATGCAAAAAGTGGCTTTATCAGTGAAAATTATGTGATTTTTTAAATTGGGTTGTCTCAAATAAATTTCTAATTTCCTCGCAAAACTGTAATCTTCTGTCTCTATGTCTGCCCATAGTTCTTGTAAGACGTTAACTATGTAAGGATGCCACTGTTGAGATTTCTGAGTTCTGTGAATTGAGTATTTCTACAAGTTGAAGTTGGCTGCGATAGATCTAATGGATGAGTGATTTTCAATAACGACGAGCATCACATTTTGATGGTCATTATCGCTTACCGTTGTTCGCCTTCCTGATCCAGGTAAACGTTTTATACTTCTGGTTTCTTCAAACTTTTTGGATACTTTACTTAGCTCGAATAGTTCTCTGGTATGGATACTCATGGTGAAATAAGTCACATACCTCCTGTTGACTACAGATTTTATCTCCGCATCCAATCATAATTAAAATTTCAATTCTTTGGTTTGCGCTTAAACAGGCACCCATTTTTCAAAATAATTTAACAACGAATGAATTGGAACTAAAAAGATTCACGTTTTATCTAAGGTATTCTGCTGAATTTTATTTGTTTGTCAATGTGCTTTTTTGGGAAAAAATGCTTTAAAGTAAGAAGAAAAAGAGTATGTACGTTATTTAAAGTACAGAAGAGACCATGATTGTATTAGTTACCTAAAGATGTATTAAAAATTTAATGAAAAATATTATCAACTAAACATTTTAAGTTTATAACAAGGAATTTTCAAAATATTGTAAATGTTCAAAATTTATTTATTTGTTTTTTAATTCGAATTTTTAATTTGTACCATTAATTGTAACCGGCCACAATTTACTACGATAGTTTTTGGTTATATTTTATCAAAAAAGTGGTTGCCGTACAGGAATTAATGATGTTATCGAAAAAAATATAACTCAACTCCAAAATACAAGTAATTGTTTATAAACATTTGCATTAACCATAATTTTCAGACGACATAGTTGCTAAGAATTATTTGGAGAGTTAAATAATCATGTGGAATCGATACCGTACATTTTTCAATTACTTGAAACAATGGGGGCTAAGATAGAGGGTTGCGCCTTGCATTTCTAACCCCTGCATCAGCAGATACGTACGGCGTCACTAAAAAAGTTATCTACGTATCAATCCGAAACTTACGCCGTGCTGTAGTAAATCACCAAAAACCGGTCCAAAATTTTCCTGGCTTCCCATATTACTATTAGGCCGAGGTTCATTTTTTTTATATATAACCTATATACTTTAGAAACGCCGTACAAAAATGTTTTTCCGGACCCCCCCCCCCCCCTTTGGTGGATTCTTGACGGCATAGTTTCTAAAGTTACTGTTATATCTGGTAGTATTGATTTATAATAATTCATGTTGGTCAAATGACCCCTTGAAATTTTCCGATTTGCTTGTAGTCTAATATTACGCTATATGTAACATCATTACCATGTCTTTACGTCTAAAACAACATTGAAAATTATTTTTGGTACATCCAGGATCTAAATAATAAAACTGTGATTCGATATTTATTAAAAATAAAATATGTTACACAATATTTCTTCTTTTGAACACTCTTAACATAATGCGCAATTACACTTCACTTCCAATAAATATATTAACTCATTTTAAGATATATTTATGACACAATATAAACTTTATTTAGGTATTGATATCATCGCATAATCTGTATAAACTGTAAAGATTAAATTTTTAAACAATTCGTGAATTATTTCTGTAGGGTAATTAAATTAATATTTATTATTTTGTAGTTAAAAAAGAAACAATATTTTTTACTTGGTACGCCGGGCAAGTTCTACTTACTTTAACAGTATGTAGTTTATGAACATGTAATACTTATATAAATGTAATTGTATTTTTTCTCGAAAATAGTGCAAAGTATATGTTAAACACAATGCTTACTGGCATGAAGCACTGCTTTGTACCTGCTGACAGAGGGCGACCAACTAACCTATAGTCTAAATAAATTTTCTAACTAATGATATTGTGAAAAACAACTACTCATGTCACATGCGACGTACTGATAGAATAAGAATAAGTTCGAAATTGATCTATGTCTCGCGATTCTGCTGACGAATGCTCTTAGCTTTTTACTAGCTATTGTGAGTGTAATTCAATTCTAGAGGGATATGAACCCCGCAGAGTAGTTGTTTTTCACAATATCATTAATTAATATAATGATGTATGAATGTCACATATAGACTAGGCGGTATCTATTTTGGTTTAGCTGAATCGTATATCCACGGAAATTTTTGGATTTTTGGCTTTCAAATATCACTAGAAATTAAATTTTTTCTATGCGCATAAAAAAAACGTGGGCTTAACTTTTGGCATCACAATGTGTTAAAAAAATTTGAAAAATGTATTTTTCTTCCTATTTAATTATGTATCTTTTCAAGAGTTGATTTTAGGCGAAAATGGAAGGGGAAAAAAATGTTTGTAATTAAATTTTTTACAAAATATAACTAGTTACAAATCGAATGAATCTTGATTATTATTGTAAAAATCGAAAAAATGGCCAAAAATGATGTTAAAAAACATTACTTCTTAGGGAATTTTCTTCTTCTTTAAATTGGGTATAGGACCTTCATACTTGGCTCAAGAAAACTTCATGTTATGTAGAATCATCTCACCAAATTTCATCAAAATCGGTTCGATAGATTTTGCATAATAATTTTGCAATCCAGATTAAAAAAAAATATTTGCAAATTTTCAAAATTTTGCACAGCAAAACCCAAGGCCCTTAGATCCTTGAAAATTTAACCACATATAGAAGGGCTGTCAATTAGGAGAGCTCTGGCGCTTGTTTAAACATTGGTCGAAATTTTGTACTTAGAAACAATTAGAATAACTTTGTGAATATTCAATCAAATTAAATTTTTTAAAGCATGTTTTTAAAGTTATTGGAAAGACTCTTCTCTTAAAAAAACAGATCGATTGGTCAATTAGTTACGTAGTTATAGCCGATCAAAGTTAACCGTCATTTACACTAATTGTACTGGGACATCCGGGCTAATTTTTCGAAAAGTACCTTTGGTATTCCGAGTACTTACCAGGTCTAAGTTTGCAATACTTTTCATCATTGGCAACCTACTTTAAAACGGGTTTAAAGTTACTTGTGCAAGCGAGAAATTCAAGAAAATCGTACGGGTGGTGGTGGGAGGGAAGCAAAGAGCGCGGCCGCTTCGGCCTGCTCGAAATTGAATCGACGAGTTCAAAACCGCGACGCGCTTAAAAATTTTTAATATTTCAGCTTCTAGAGGTCCGATTTTGATAATTTTTTTAAATCGATGTCTCGCAATTAAAAAAAAACAATTGGCGTATTTTCAATTGTCTATCGTTAATAATTATTGGTCTTTCAACAGTCCGATAATTATTTATCTTTAAACTTCTTTTAATTATCAACATTACTTTTTTATTGTTTCAAAGGTAAGTGCATCCTTATATTTATCAAAGATCAAAAACAAATTTATTTAAATATTCTAAAAATTTTTTAAACAACAATTATTTTCAAAATATGTCGAAAATTAGTTATATAATGAGTTGAGAAATTTTATAATTTCTCATTTGTTTATATTTTAAACAATAAACAATATTTTAATTATACTTTGATCACGGCTATAACTACGTAAATAATTGACCAATCGATCTGTTTTTTTTAAAGAAGCGTCTTTCCAATATCTTTTAAAACCTACTTTAAAAAGTTAAAGTTATTCAATTGTTTATAAGTACAAAAATTCGACCAATGTTTAAATAAGTGCCAGAGCTCTCCTAATTGACGGATTCGAATTTTTCAAAAAGCATTTGAAAGCTTTAGAGCCCTTCTATATATGATTAAATTTTCAAGTATCTAGGGCCTTGGTTTTTGCTGCGGAAAATTTTGAAAATTTGCAAATTTTTCTTCAAAATCTAGATTGCAAAATTGTTATGCAAAATCTATCGAACCGGTTTTGATGAAATGTAGTGTGATGATTCTACATATCATGAAGTTCTCTTGAGCCAAGTATGAAGGGCCTATTCCGAATTTAAAGACCCCAAAAAAATCCCTAAAAAAAAATGTTTTTAACCCCATTTTTGGCGATTTTTTCGATTTTTACAATAATAGTCATGATTCGTTCGATTTGTAACTAGTCATATTTTGTAAAAAATTTAATTACAAACATGTTCTTCCTCTTCCATTTTCGCCTAAAATCAACTCTTGAAAAGATACATAATTAAATGGGAAGAAAAATATGACATTTTTCGAATTAAAAAGTTAAGCAAATGTTTTTTTATGCGCATAGAAAAATTTTCATTTCTACTGATATTTGAAAGCCAAAAAGCCAAAAATCTCCGTGGATATACGATTCACCCAAATATGGACTTTTTGAAACAGATACCGTCTCGACTAATAATTTTTTCACCTTGTTTAAATTTTCTTAAAATATTTCATAATTATTTTATAATATATAACGAATAGCTGTTAATGGTATTACCTATTATTTAACTTGTCAGGTGGGATCAATTATTTCCGTTGATTACTACCAATTAAGGATATGTTTGTTCAAATATGTCACTCAATAATATTTGACGTTTAAGATAACAAACGATAAAACAAACAATAATTATTTGAAATCTATTTAGGTTAGACTTGGAACTAGACAATCTTTTAATAAGATTTTTATTTACGTTAATATTAGTTTGAAAAAATGTGGTATTAACTTATTTTATTATTTTTATAAATTGAATTGCTTCCCAAACTTTATTGCTGATTTTATCACTATGTCTTTAATAATTTAATAATTAATTAACTTGATTTCAACCTGTAGAAAAAAATACTTCAATTGAATTTTCATGATAAGTTTATTTGTTAAATTTATTTGTGTTATTTTTTAAATATTAATCCAGTTGCAAGAAGCTTGAATATTACTGTCTGCTCCTTTCGTATTCATCGAGGATAGTCACCAAAGAATCCAATGTTTCCAATGCAGAGGGAATAATTTGCGCAGCAGGAAGGAGAAAACCAAAACTGCCTCGGTCACGGAGCTCATAGGTGTAAGCAATTGGAGTCCCGAAAGTACCTTTCACCCAGTCCATACTGCCTCCACTAGCGATATCTGCAAAAATTACCTTTGCTTATAAATCTTAGGTAACATACAGGGTGTTTCAGTTCGATAAGTAATTAAGAATTGCCTTATAAACCAAGGCTCTATGTCTTACCGTTTTCGCTCTACAGGGCCGTATTGGTCGGTTTTTTACATCATATTATTTATGATATCTCTGGTATGGTTGTAACAATTTGATTCAAATCTGGTATGATGTTAATACTTACGAATGTCTATAATTTACTGCAAAATTTACAAATTTTTTGTAGGTCAGTGGCGTAGAAACGGGTAGGGTAGCGGGATTTTTTTGCCCCAACTTCTACGCCAATGACCTAATACTTATTTGGGGTAAATTTTTAGATTCCTTGGACAATTTGGCATAATACTTGTTTGAAATCGGTAAAGTGTCTCGTTCTGCCGAAAATCTCAATAATGTGGGAGGCCGTTCTTCTGATAAAGCATTTAGTTTCGTAATGATAGCAAATACATTTCAAAGTAATATTACTTTAATATTATGTATTAAATTAAAATGGAACGTTTCATGTAAAAATGTTAACAGCAAACAATGAAATATTCTTTTTCTTATTGCTGTATCTTAGATGCTAATAATAGGTAATAGTTTGTAGGTACGGTTTTTACAATTTTAAGTAATAATACAAAACGGTAAATAACAACATAACAAATAACACTAACATAAAACAATATTAAATAACATGTTCAAAATGACCCCCATTGGCTCTTATACATGCTCTGCATCGCCGAACCAACGACTGATAGACATCAAACATAATCCCTTCTGTATTATTTATTGCATCTGCAGCATCGTGGATTCTTTCTCTGAGATCATTTTCATCTTGCGCGACAGTGCGGTAAACAAGCTGTTTTATATGACCCCATACAAAAAAATCAATTGGATTAAGGTCTGGGGATCGCGGTGGCCAATGTATTGGTCCTCTATTTCCTATCCACCTATGTCCATAGTTTTCCGTTAACCATGCACTAACATCTCTTGCATTGTGCGGAGGTGCACCATCCTGTTGGAAATAAACGTATTGTCTTTCATTTAATGGCACCTCGTCTAGAATTTCATGTGTGGAATTCTGTAGCAATTCTAAATATCTTTGCCCATTCAGTATACCATTTATTTCAAAAAGAAATAATTTGTTTCGAAAAATTACTCCCCACATATTAATCTTAAATCTGCGCTGAAAGGCCCTTCTTCTTGTTAAATGGGGATTTTGTAATGACCATTGATGTAAGTTTCTAAAATTATTCAGTCCATTTTTAGGAAAAAGGCTTTCATCGCTCCAAATAATATTTTGTAAAAAGAGTGGATCTTCCGTCAAATTTTGGAGGATCCAGTTGCAAAATTGTAATCGTTGAAGGTTGTCACCTTCTTGTAAATGTTGCACTTGCTGGTAATGATATGGATGTAGCAGCTCTTGATGAAGGACCCTCCATACAGATACGTGGGGTATCTGTAATTCGCGTCCGATTTGTCTCACACTCAATTCAGGAGTATCAACTACCCGTTCGATAATATTTTCCTCGTACTGTTGAATATTACGATATCCTCTACCTTCTTGATTTTTTCTTACTTGCACAGAACCTGTTTGTCGCAGTCTTCTAAAGGTTCTTATAAATACGCCAAAAGAGGGATGACGCCGACGATTTGGAAACATTCTCCGATATTCTCTTTCTGCTTCTCGAGCACGACCATGACAATATCCGTACACAAAAATCATATCAGCGTATTCTTCACTTGAATATTCATCCATATTTTGACAAATGGTAAGTACTGTTGCAAATCTTTATAATTAAATAACAATTCCTGATGACAGATAATGTCATTATTGTTATGTTTTGCATAGCAATCTTTGTGAATACATACTCCCAAAGCGCAGACTTACAATATGAGCCTCACATCAATTGTCAATGAGGGGTGTAATTTTTTTAAACAAATTATATCTAATTTGACATAAATGAAACGTTAAATTAGCAAAAATACTTATAATAGTTTCAGAATAGCATAAATGAAATGTAAAGGAGGTATCATTGAATGTGTACCGCACTGTAGTGCAACATAAAACAGAGCTCAGAAAGGAAACTCACCACACTATAAATGCTATAAAAATAATACACGAAGTGTAGAGACGTATTGTTTAATATTGTTTTCAACCGTAATTTAATAACTGCTAAACTGAACTAAACTTGATTCCTTATCAGAAGAACGGCCTCCCACATTATTGAGATTTTCGGCAGAACGAGACACTTTACCGATTTCAAACAAGTATTATGCCAAATTGTCCAAGGAATCTAAAAATTTACCCCAAATAAGTATTAGGTCATTGGCGTAGAAGTTGGGGCAAAAAAATCCCGCTACCCTACCCGTTTCTACGCCACTGACCTACAAAAAATTTGTAAATTTTGCAGTAAATTATAGACATTCGTAAGTATTAACATCATACCAGATTTGAATCAAATTGTTACAACCATACCAGAGATATCATAAATAATATGATGTAAAAAACCGACCAATACGGCCCTGTAGAGCGAAAACGGTGAGACATAGAACCTTGGTATATAAGGCAATTCTTAATTACTTATCGAATTCTATCTGTGGTTAAAATTTGATTCACTCGAACTGAAACACCCTGTATAATTGCCAAAAACACATTTTGGATAAAAGCTTAGAAATATGTAATTCTTGTACCAGCGTGTATAGTTTTTCCGATTTCAGTTGAAGAACCAACAACTTGAGAGTATGTACCAGGCTCGGTCGCTACGCAGCAACTCGGCATTGAAATATTTGAAAAACTTGTTCTCATATTTATTTAGCCATATACCGGTCTGGTCGAATTAAACGTTTAGGTGGTAGAAATGCGGTTGAAGAATGCATGTGCGGGCAAACAGCGGTCACCCACAGTTGCTCTGATTGGCTGCGTCATAAATTTCAGTTGTCAACAAGTCGAATGGCAGTGTACTGCAGCAATGCGGAATTTTGTGTGATTCAGATAATTTTAATTTATTATAGGCGCCATTCCATTAAGAGAAATAAGTGGGATATTTTGTTTACTAATATTATTACAACATGGCATTTTGGAGACCTTTTGAAACGGAACAAAACGAAATTTACCATCAATATAATCAAATTGTTTGAGGACATAAATAATTAAAATATGTTGTTGGTCAAACAAACATATAATAGAAATTTTCTACACATTATATACAAATTATTATAATTTTTTACCTTTAGCAGAAAACTTTTTTAGAGACGCCTATGATTCTCATTAAAGTTTATTGCTCTGTTTTTTTATAGGTGTTCAACTGACTTCGGAAAGACTATACCAAAGTGTACCAGCGACGTTGCAAGAAACTTTCAGGGCTGATTCCTCACCAAATCCAAAAAAAAAACAAAGGAATAACGTCCTTTCCTTTTAAATAAATGCAATGTATGTAAAATTTAAACTTGTTCTAATTTTTTTTAATGCTTCTAAAAACTTTTTGTCAAATGAGTATTTTTCAAAAACGTAATAGTTTCAGAGATATCGGGCTCTTCAGTAGATGAGACCTAAACTCTCGCGTATTTTAGACACAATTGAACAATAACTATCCAAGTCAATTGAACAATTTTTATAAGGAATTGTGAAACAAAAATATGTATTTCTGTAAAATATGGCAAGAATTTTGTTTTAAACACCTACATTCAATAACAACGACAACAGCAGCAGCGGCAACTACAACTACTACAGCTGCTACTACAACTACTACTACGGCAACAACAACTATAACAACAACAACAACAACAACAACAACAACAACAACAACAACAACAACAACAACAACAACAACAACAACAACAACAGAAGCGGCAGCACTAGCAAGATCAATAACAGCAATAACAACAATGTCTAATCTAAGACAAAGACGCTGATAACGCTCTTAAATCTTGTTACTTGAACTGATTTGCTTAGCCAACAGTATGCGTAAGGAGGATAAAGAGCGTTCTGTCGAGTTAGAAAGGAATGCTTTGACTACAACAGATAAGGAATCTCTGACAACTTAGTAAGGAATACTCCGATCATAGATTAGAGTAGTCTGCTTTAGTTGTTACTGTTGCTGCTGTTGCTGTTGTACATGTATGAAAGTTTTAATGTCAATAAACTTGTTTAAATACTGTGACAAATTATCTAGCAACAGTGGAAGTTTTATAACATGTGGAAAACAATCTTCAATTAGAAATAGTTCAGAGGCAACTAACATATCAATTACGTAATGTCATAGGATACTGTCCAGAAACAAATTCCATCCATACAAGGCACATATTGTTCACCATTTACGACCCGAAGATTAAACAATTTGTTGGACTGACGAAAGTCGATTTGATAGTAATGGTCTCGTCAATAAACACAACTGTCATTATTGGTCCGACAATAATCCGAGATGGGCAAAAGAAACTGGCAATCAAAATAAATTTGGAATAAATGTGTGGTATGGCATATTAGATGGATATCTCATTGGTCCTCTTTTCTTTGATTGACAATAAACTGGTACACGGTATTTAAATTTTTTTGATTTTACATTTTAACATTTAACATTTTAAATTTATTTGACGATATTCCTGTGGCAACAAGACGCGATATGTGGTGGCAACAAGACGGTGCCCCTGCTCATAATGCACAAGTAGTTACAGAAAACTTGAACAGATCCTACTCTGGATGATGGGTTGGTACAAATGGGCCAATTAAATGGCCAGCAAGGGCGCCAGATCTCACTCCTCCTGATTTTTCTGATTTTTTTCAATGGGGGCATTAAAATATATGGTATATACTGAACCAAGACAGACAATAAATAAAATTTATGCTAGCTGTGAGGCAATTACCCGTCGTTCTTTACTTTCTTCTTGCGATCAGGAACTAAGACGACGCTTTGAAATATATATTAGCGAAAATGGAAATGTTTTTTAACACGCTTTTTAATTTGCATATTTTATTTCCCTATTCCTTAAAAACCTATTTAAATTGACTTGGATAATAATAATTATTGTTCCATTGTATGAGGTAATAATTCGAAACTCTAAAATACGCATGAGTTTGGGACTCGTCGACTGAAAAGGCCGATATCCCTGAAACTATTAAGTTTTTGAAAAATAGTCATTTGACAAAAATTGTTTAGAATTGAACAAAGCATCGGATAAAGCTTGATACAAAGTTCCTGCCAACGAAAAATTTCTTTCGACTTCAACGCCATCTCCAATCTGCTATGAAAAAAATCAAGTTGCACTCCTTGACGAAGCCATCTAGGCCAAGAAATATAGAGTTGGGACCGACTCTTTGTCTCGGCAAGCTGAATTTATCACTATTGATGATATTGATGGTATTGATGATATTATGTACAATAACATACTAGTTTCCACAGTCATAAAAATAAGGGGAAGATTGTATAATTTTTACGTAAATTCACGTTTTCCGCTTATAACTTTTTTCCGTTCATTTCCACGAGAAAACAGTAAAGTACTTTTTTTCGTCTTCAAAAGACCTACAAAACTAACCCTCGAGCGTCAAAAATTATTGATTAGATCAAAAGTTATAAACAGAAGAAATGTATATATGACTTTTGAATTAAACATTTATAAAGTTCGTTATTATTACCAGAACGTTTTGGCATCGCATCTTCTCATTTCTTATCACTGTCTAATAACTCACAAGAAATCTGGAATCGGTAAATTGAATAGTTTAGAAGTTATGGCCTTATAAACAAATTAACTAATTATTAGTCTGGACGATTCCGAGCATCTTCCACAATCACAATGATTTTTTTCATGATAGATTTCATAATAATACATTGAAATCTATATTTTTTTTTAATTTCAATTTTGCAACCTGGATTTTTTTTTATTTTTAGCCGTAGTTGCAAAATGAAATATACGACGCACGAGCGTGATATAGTTATATATTATTACATATTCGGAAAGCTTATGAAAAGAGCTTTAAGTTAAAAAAAAATCGTCAAGATTCGTTGAAAAACAACGGAGTTACAGACTGTCAAATATATTATTTTCAAGCGAATTTCGCTTATTTAACGGCAGGACTATAAATATTATCGTCATTTTCTTCGGACTCGCTGTCGTTCGCTTCCCCCACCCTTCCGCCGCGCCACGGCTCGCCGAAAATCAAGCGACCCACTAACTTTTGACAATATTTCTTATGCACTTAATATACTTCCACAAATAAAATATTTTTATCTAGCAAAGTACTCTGGACGATTCTTTTTTTAACTTAAAGCTCTTTCATAAACTTTCCGAATATGTAATAATATACAACTATACTACGCGCGTGCGTCGTATTTTGCAACTAAGGCTAAAAAAGAAAAAAAATTTCCAGGTTGCAAATTTGACATTAAAAAAAATGATAGATTTCAACGTATTATTATGAAATCTACCATGAAAAAAAACAGTGCGACTGTGGAAGATCCTCGGGATCGTTCAGACTAATAATAAAATTAGTTAATTTGTTTATTTTAACTTGTAAACTATTCAACTTACCGCTTCCAGATTTCGTATGAGTTATTAGACAATGATAAGGAATGAGAGGATGCGATGCCAAAACGTTCTGGTAATAATAACGCAGTTTATAAATCTTTAATTCAAAAATCATAAACAAATTTCTTCTGTTTATAATTTTTGATCTAATCAATATTTTTTGACGCTCGATAGCTAGTTTTGTAGGTCTTTTCATGGAAATGAAAGAAAAAAAGTTATAAGCGAAAAACGTGAATTTACGTAAAAATTATACAATTAACCACCCTGTAAACAATTTTCCCACCATTTTTATGACTGTGGAAACTAATATATTATTGTACATAATATTTAGCATTTATAGTGATAAATTCAGTTTGCAGAAACAAAAAGTCGCGAAATGGCCATTTCCCAGCTTATTTTCCTGGCTTACATCGATGAGCTCTATCATCTGTTTTTTTTTTTTTTTCAAAATCAAAATATCTTTCCGTTGCCGAGATCTGAGGCTGAGGATTTTTATGTGGAACACCCGATATATTATTTGCAGTCGACTGGTTTGACGTTAAATTCACTATTGAGGACTTTTCAAGAGATAAGTTAAGGGCCCCATATTCTTTAAATAGTGTTTTCCGCAAAGACAAATAATTTCAAACATTTAATAACTGAATAATCTAAAGCTTATCAAATAATAGCAATGTTATGTCATGCCACCTGAGTATTTTCAAAGACGCCGCAGTAAAACGAATAAACAGGTGCAAAAAACGATCAAACCATTAAGGTACTGAAATCTACGAAAATACTAACTTTTTTATATACAATTCCACATGTAAATATTCTTATAACATTTACTTGCTTAGTCCTACATATAAAATTGTTTACTTTTATTTATAAGTACGTGAAAATAATTCTTAAAATGTGGGGTTAG
>NW_019416666.1:251523-328809 GCF_000390285.2 Anoplophora glabripennis
AGTACGTGAAAATAATTCTTAAAATGTGGGGTTAGGAAAACAGAAAACGCATGTTTTACAAACGCCTTTTTTTAGTTATTATTTTATTTGGGTAAATTTAAATGGTAACAATGAATAAACAAAACATCAAGGATTTTATTTTTGTGCTTACTTTTGTTCTACACGTTCTACTTTTCAAGATTTCGGTACCTAAAAATGCCAGAAATTTCACCATTTCTCGGCCAGGGATATGGCCACCTTAACTAAATTATTACAGAGATAAATCCTATATGGATTGTTTTAAAGTATGAAGAAACTTACAAATAGTTTCAGCAACATTTCCAACAACGTATCTCGTTCCGAAACGTCTCGCCAATGAAGCAGCTGCTCTGAGTCCAATTGCGTGCTGAAATAAAGATTGATTAGGAGTCACGAGTCAACAAATAGTAACTTCGCAGTACTTACTGTCAAGGCGTAGTTGTCCAAATGCGCGGTGGTGAATCCGTAAGGGATAAGCAGCATCTGGGAGAATGAGTGGAAGCTGATGTAGGCTACAAGTCTATCGGCAATGGTGGCAATGAACTGAGACATGGATCTGGTAGAGGGTTCCGAAAAAGCGAATGGCCCGCGGTACGTTTCTGCGCAAGGTTGAGCACTGGCACCGCCACTGTTCCAAAAGTACCCCCAGTTACGGTTTGGATCGGCACCGAAACAATTACCTGAGTAAGGCACCCTGGTTTTACGCCACATACGGTTCTGGAAAGAAGATTGTTTACAGTTTTTCCTAGATAGGATGTAACAGTAATGTTGCGACAAACTATCAGGTTCTTCGCGTGAAAACAAAAATGTATATTTTAACAAAAGCCAGGACGCGTAGTAATTTATTTATTAGTTCTGGGAACGGATGGGCCAAAAAGTAAAATATTTCAGTCGACACCAATTGTCGAAAGTTGAGGGCTCTCAAGTGGGTGTAGCGTCGTCCTTCGGAAAAATTCAGCAATATTTTTTTAACAATTTCACTTAGAATCGGGGCCATGTGACAGTCATCTGTCGCGTCCGGGAGGCGCCAACCTATGTTGGGGCATAATAAAGAAACCCATATCGGTAATAACGCGCGAAAACACGAGAGAGACGTAAAGGTTCCGAATTAGAATTAAATTAAATTGTTAAATTGATAATGATTGGAAAAGAAAGATATATGATAAGCTGGTTTTTCAGACGGGCTCTTGTCCCAGCTGCAGAACAGTAGAATGATAAGTTTGACCAACCCGTCTCGTATCGCGTGCGGTACGAGGTCACTAGAGGAAGGCCAGGGTTATTTGTAAATTTAGTCTCAAAATTATTTAGCTAAATGTGAAATCAGTCAATTAGATAACTATTAACATGGTATAGTTATATCAAAGCATCCCGATATTCAGGTCCCCGCCAATAAGATAAGAGCAGTAACTTCTGGACCCAAGAAATGGGCGTGTCGAAGCGAGGTGTCGAATTCGGGAAAGCACATTGAGTGGTCGACTTAGTTTTAGAGTCTCAGGCTAGTTAATAAAGGTTTTTCCAAATTTTGCTATGAAGCGCGCATTCCCTGAATCTCGGTACGCTGTCGCGTGTCAATACATTAATTAATAATGTTGTTCGAGCCGTTGTGTTGTTATTTTGTTTGTTTGTTTTGTTTATTGTTATTAAAACCCTTCTTGGAAGTTTTGGTGTTTCCTTTTGTTTCTCTCAACTACAGTGTTACTCTGTATAGCCAGCCACTGGAATACATTCTACGTAAGCAATAGAGGGTAAGTGCCTGAAATTCATTCTCTGAACATACAACATTTCCTAGTTCCCACGTATTAATTAAAAGGTAATGATATTTATAAACTTCCTTTCGAGAATTAAATATTAAACTCTTTGAAATCCAGACTCGTTATATTACTAGTCATAACGGTAGATAAACCTAAATAAAGAATGCTTGAGCAGGGGCGGCGGAGGGTTGATTTGGGGGGTTGAAAAATTGTGAAAAATTGTATCTTTGGGATTTCTGGCGAAAGTTGACGTCAAACAAAAAAGTATCGAATCTACAACATTTATAGAGGTCACTTTTTACGATAACCTCAAAATTTCCGAGAAAAATGCGAAAGACAGGTTTTTTCTGATTTTTTGTTTTTTATTTCTCATTTCCGTAAAAATAACTTAAGTTTGACGTAACTTGGTGAAAGTATACGTTTCTGTGTCTTAAATAACCACAATTTTATTGGGATAAAAAAAATCAAGAAGTTTCCGAGATATTCATTTTTTCCGGTCCAAAACACTTTTTTTCAAAGAAAAATTCTATTTAGAAAATTCATCGTACAGAGTTCTGCCGGTGATCATTTTTTTCGTTTTGACATAGGTATACTTTTTGGTTAAATAAAAAAATCAAAAACATGCCCAAAAATGCAAAAAAAAATTAAAAATGACAAGCAACAATGAATTTCTCAGTAATTGTTGGTAAAAAAAATCAGAAACTGATTACACCATTCAATTCTACGAAAAAAAAAATACAAAAACAACTGTGTCTCATTGTTTGACCCAAAACTTTATTCTTGTACAGTATTGCTATAAACATCTAAGTCGAATTACAAATGCACAAATGATAAATTATCTCCGGATGATTTGAGATTTCAGCAATACAAAGTATTAACTGCAAAGTTTACTGTTGACGCGAAAATCGAAAACCCAACATTTTGCAAAAACCGTTTTATTTTTTTCTTGCTTTATTTGAAAATGAATTTTAAAATAAATTGCATATTTATATTGCCACTTTTTTAGCTGTATACAATGGCGTCAACATTTTTGCAATCCGACGTTTCGTCTTCAAGGGGCCATCATCAGGTTAATTTATTTAAATACGTCTCTGCTATTTTCATGACAAAGTCTAGTCATTTTTAATTCTGAATTAGATGAAATTACTATTGTAAAGAAAGGTTTTTAGCAATTATTTATTTTTTTCCTGAGTACGGCTTTTAACGCTTTCAAAATATCTATTAGAGTAAGTCATAACAGTATCAAAGTCAATACAGCACAAAATAACCAACAATTTTTTTTAATCGATAATTTAAAAAGTTGTACTGTGCAAAACCGTACTTATCTTATCAACTTCGACGTCACCTGTTACATGAGTGTTGCACAATAATGAAAACGTAATATTGACGGTTGGTAGAAGGAAGCACAAAAACAAGCGCTTAGGTGGGGATTCTGAAAGGAAGCCTAGATAGTGGAAGTGAGAAGAGCGCAGAATGAAAAGTAAGACGATCGGTGTACGGTGAATATACATGAGCAGTGTGACAAAATAGTGAAAAATTAAAAGTGTTTAACCGGTATTAATCAGCAGGTAAAATTCTCTAAGTACTTTGTTGTTAATTGATCTATGTAATCTTATGATTGTGATGGTTATAGATATTTCATGATAATAATTCTTTGTATGTTTAGCTTCCATTGCTTTATGCTTAGGGGCGTATATTTTTCCAACGTAAAATTGTTACAATTATTATTAAGGATTGCTCATTATTTATTACATGTTAAAATATACATANTGTTGTTATTATTACCTATTATTATTGTTGTTATTATTACCTATTATTATTGTTGTTATTATTACCTATTATTATTGTTGTTATTATTACCTATTATTATTGTTGTTATTATTACCTATTATTATTGTTGTTATTATTACCTATTATTATTGTTGTTATTATTACCTATTATTATTGTTGTTATTATTACCTATTATTATTGTTGTTATTATTACCTATTATTATTGTTGTTATTATTACCTATTATTATTGTTGTTATTATTACCTATTATTATTGTTGTTATTATTACCTATTATTATTGTTGTTATTATTACCTATTATTATTGTTGTTATTATTACCTATTATTATTGTTGTTATTATTACCTATTATTATTGTTGTTATTATTACCTATTATTATTGTTGTTATTATTACCTATTATTATTGTTGTTATTATTACCTATTATTATTGTTGTTATTATTACCTATTATTATTGTTGTTATTATTACCTATTATTATTGTTGTTATTATTACCTATTATTATTGTTGTTATTATTACCTATTATTATTGTTGTTATTATTACCTATTATTATTGTTGTTATTATTACCTATTATTATTGTTGTTATTATTACCTATTATTATTGTTGTTATTATTACCTATTATTATTGTTGTTATTATTACCTATTATTATTGTTGTTATTATTACCTATTATTATTGTTGTTATTATTACCTATTATTATTGTTGTTATTATTACCTATTATTATTGTTGTTATTATTACCTATTATTATTGTTGTTATTATTACCTATTATTATTGTTGTTATTATTACCTATTATTATTGTTGTTATTATTACCTATTATTATTGTTGTTATTATTACCTATTATTATTGTTGTTATTATTACCTATTATTATTGTTGTTATTATTACCTATTATTATTGTTGTTATTATTACCTATTATTATTGTTGTTATTATTACCTATTATTATTGTTGTTATTATTACCTATTATTATTGTTGTTATTATTACCTATTATTATTGTTGTTATTATTACCTATTATTATTGTTGTTATTATTACCTATTATTATTGTTGTTATTATTACCTATTATTATTGTTGTTATTATTACCTATTATTATTGTTGTTATTATTACCTATTATTATTGTTGTTATTATTACCTATTATTATTGTTGTTATTATTACCTATTATTATTGTTGTTATTATTACCTATTATTATTGTTGTTATTATTACCTATTATTATTGTTGTTATTATTACCTATTATTATTGTTGTTATTATTACCTATTATTATTGTTGTTATTATTACCTATTATTATTGTTGTTATTATTACCTATTATTATTGTTGTTATTATTACCTATTATTATTGTTGTTATTATTACCTATTATTATTGTTGTTATTATTACCTATTATTATTGTTGTTATTATTACCTATTATTATTGTTGTTATTATTACCTATTATTATTGTTGTTATTATTACCTATTATTATTGTTGTTATTATTACCTATTATTATTGTTGTTATTATTACCTATTATTATTGTTGTTATTATTACCTATTATTATTGTTGTTATTATTACCTATTATTATTGTTGTTATTATTACCTATTATTATTGTTGTTATTATTACCTATTATTATTGTTGTTATTATTACCTATTATTATTGTTGTTATTATTACCTATTATTATTGTTGTTATTATTACCTATTATTATTGTTGTTATTATTACCTATTATTATTGTTGTTATTATTACCTATTATTATTGTTGTTATTATTACCTATTATTATTGTTGTTATTATTACCTATTATTATTGTTGTTATTATTACCTATTATTATTGTTGTTATTATTACCTATTATTATTGTTGTTATTATTACCTATTATTATTGTTGTTATTATTACCTATTATTATTGTTGTTATTATTACCTATTATTATTGTTGTTATTATTACCTATTATTATTGTTGTTATTATTACCTATTATTATTGTTGTTATTATTACCTATTATTATTGTTGTTATTATTACCTATTATTATTGTTGTTATTATTACCTATTATTATTGTTGTTATTATTACCTATTATTATTGTTGTTATTATTACCTATTATTATTGTTGTTATTATTACCTATTATTATTGTTGTTATTATTACCTATTATTATTGTTGTTATTATTACCTATTATTATTGTTGTTATTATTACCTATTATTATTGTTGTTATTATTACCTATTATTATTGTTGTTATTATTACCTATTATTATTGTTGTTATTATTACCTATTATTATTGTTGTTATTATTACCTATTATTATTGTTGTTATTATTACCTATTATTATTGTTGTTATTATTACCTATTATTATTGTTGTTATTATTACCTATTATTATTGTTGTTATTATTACCTATTATTATTGTTGTTATTATTACCTATTATTATTGTTGTTATTATTACCTATTATTATTGTTGTTATTATTACCTATTATTATTGTTGTTATTATTACCTATTATTATTGTTGTTATTATTACCTATTATTATTGTTGTTATTATTACCTATTATTATTGTTGTTATTATTACCTATTATTATTGTTGTTATTATTACCTATTATTATTGTTGTTATTATTACCTATTATTATTGTTGTTATTATTACCTATTATTATTGTTGTTATTATTACCTATTATTATTGTTGTTATTATTACCTATTATTATTGTTGTTATTATTACCTATTATTATTGTTGTTATTATTACCTATTATTATTGTTGTTATTATTACCTATTATTATTGTTGTTATTATTACCTATTATTATTGTTGTTATTATTACCTATTATTATTATTGTTATTATTACCTATTATTATTGTTATTATTACCTATTATTATTGTTATTGTTTTTTCCGGCCCTGCCGGCTAACTAACACCAAACTTCTTCAGTTTTACTTGGAAGTGTGTATGTCAAATTCGAGTGAGGTGACATTTAGTGCCACATTAAATGAGTCGGCCTTTGTTAGCGGTTGTTTTGTATTTATATTTGGGTGGTTAGAGCAACGATCGTGGGTTTCTCTGTCATGCTCTTTCCCCACAGGAGCTCTAACATAGGTGAGCCTGGCACTCTCATTTTATGTTAAATGGTTGTTTATGTTTTTGTTGTTCTTTCTCTTTGTCACATGTTTAATTTGAATTGTTGTACAATAATAAGGTTAGGTGTATTTACTCTGTTTTTGTTTTATAAAATTAAACCATACATCCCCTCTTTAAAGTTAGTAGCCAGCGCCTATCGGTCAATTAAAAGTAGATGTATACAACGTAGGTATTCCTTATGACGATCATATATTTTTGGCCACAACTACGTTTATTTTTCTTTTTTTGATCGAACCAGGGTATGTTATACTACAGTACTTACCTAATAAAAAAATAATACGAATTTATGAATGTTTTATTATTTCTAATTAATATTGCTAATAGTTGTTCGATATTTTGTGCGGTATTGACTTTCATACTGTTATGACTATATCCAATAGATATTTTGATAGTGTTCAGAGCCGTACTCAGGAAAAATTTTAAATGATTTTAAAACAAGTTATAAACTTTTTAAGCGATTACAATAGTAATATTATCTAACTCAGAATTAAAAATGACTAGCAAAATTTCGGGTTTTTCCGGATATTTCCGACACTACCCGGAATTTTAAAACTTTCTAAACGGCATACCTATTGTTAGGTACAAAGAACACAACTTTTTTTGTAATCTGAGCCACCCCGTATCTCTTACAGTTTCCTAAATGCTAATGCTATCCCATCATTATTTTAGACACACTGTATATCTATGAATTCATCAAATTAGAGAAAAATAAGTACACTAATCGATCCTACGGAAATTTATTTTTTCACTATTCGACTTATATTTATAGCAATACTGTACAAAAATAAAGTTTTGGATCAAACAACGAGACAGTTTTTTTTTGTATTTTTTTCGTACAATTGAATGGTGTAATCAGTTTTGGAATTTTTTAAAATTTAAACAAATTATCAACAATTACTGAAAAATTTATGGTTGCAAGTCATTTTTATTTTTTTGTTGCATTTTTGAGCATGTTTTTGAACTGTGATTACAGATTTTGTTATTTCACCAAAAAGTATATGTCAAAACGAAAAAAAGGATCACCGGCAGAACTCTGTACGATGATTTTTCTTTGAGAAAAAAGTGTTTCAGACCGGAAAAAATGAATATCTCGGAAACTTCTTGATTTTTTTATCTAAAAAAATGTGCGGTTCTTTAAGACACAGAAAGGTATACTTTCACCAAATTTCGTCAATATTAAGTTATTTTTGCGGAAATGAGAAATAAAAAACGACAAATCAGAAAAAACCTGTTTTTTGCATTTTTGTCGGATATTTTGAGGTTATCTTAAAAAGTGGCCTCTACAAAAGTTATAGATTTTTGCATAATCTACAACTTTTGTATTGGATACTTTTTTGTTTGACGTCAACTTTCGCCAGAAATCCCAATAATACAATTTTTCACAACTTCTCAACCCCCCAGATTACCCCCCTCCCCGCTACCCCTGCTCACGCACTAATGTTTTTTTTCGTTTATTACAAGCCCCTTTACCATTTCCACTTATAAAAGTCCAGGTAACAATTTTCTTTTTTTTTCCCCTGAATGAGTTATTTTAATCGGTCTGTGGATTCTACGATCCTTCAAAAATTGGATATAAAGCAGTTAACCCATGAACCATTGAAACTGTTAACTTGAAAGACAGCCGCATCGAAGTTAGACGTGGTCTAAGTAGTTTCAACCATAAAAAAGTAATTTGGCATTGCAAAGACTATTCGTTTATAGGTTTGGATAGACGCTTTCTAAGTAAAATATTTAAACCTCTTGAGTTTTTTTCATATCTTAAGGATAAAGTGGATATATAGGATTTGTATGGGTAAACTTACGTTGGTGTGGGTGAAGGAATATCCATCGGGGTTAAAAACGGGGAAAACGTACCAATCGTACCTCTCAGCAAATCTACGGAAAGCAGGGTCGGTACTCGTCACTATTTCATTGAGAATATAAGTGTTGACTGCGCCAGCAATCCTGCAATGAAAACAGTTTTTATAATAGTCGTATAATCTATAAAAGCGTTTATTTTGATCAAGGATACATTTATTTAGTATGGCTGTTTAAACTTAATCTTAAAATAAAGGGAAATTTCCATGAATTTGTAGAGGCGTATTCCAAAACTAAGGTCCGTTTGGTCATAAAAAAATAAGCTCATGAGAAAATGTTTTTATTGACTTTAATATTTTACTACATATCTATTGCAATTTTAAGGTTATCTGCAAAAAAAAACAGAATTTTATATCGCGAACAAGTCATTTAAAAAAAATCATAAACTGACGCGCTGAGTATCCTCTGAACGGGCGGTCGTGACGTCACCGCATGGGAAACCTATGCTGCATGCTTGCGTGTATTGTTAGTCAGTCGGGTAGTCGGGTTTTTTGTTGCCTGTGAAGTTTCGATTGAGTACATTAAGACCCCGAATTTTGTTAGCAATATGGAAGACACAGAACAGAAAAAAAATTACAAATATTGTATTATTCCCCTGTGTGAGAGCACTAGTTTGAAGGCACCTGAGAAAGTAATAATAATAATGTCTCCGTAATTCTGTCGTGTGGTTCTAAAATCAATAGTCTCTACTTTGATTTTTTTTAATATCTTTCATTTAAAAAATTACTTATTTTGAAAGCAACAAAATTACCCTGGTAATTTAGTTAAGTAATAAATACGTTTATATCCTCTTGAAATACTACACTTATGTTAGTGTTCTTCATTGTTGATTTTTTTGTGATGTGAATATTATACAAATACTAATACTAGGTACTAATTGTAAGTATTTATATAAAAATACATAATAAATATTATATTATTAATATATTTATAAGATATTAGTCAGATTTATGTAATTTCCATGGGAATAAGAATAGTAATAAGAATTTTGCATTTGATTAGATAAATCTTTGAAAAGAAGCGTCCAATTAAACGTAAAATCCTTATTCTTATTTACTATTCTCATTGTACAAAAACATCAAAACTTTCGCCATAAACGTATTTTATAGAAGCTTTATACGTTATTAAAACGTACCTTCGCATTTTCACTCGTTCAGGACTGATAATGTCGTGATTTTTATTAGAAAAGACAAATAATCGCATTTTAAAAATCATATAGTTTGAAAACCGCTCAACGGATTGAGTTGAAATTTTCAGGATCGCCTAATCATGAGCAATACTTTGTGTTTATAAAATACGAACGTTTTTGAAAATTTACTAAATAAGCCCATTTAACTAGGTGGTAACGCAAGACGCAAGTCTTGAGTTCATCGTGGTTTCTAAATATTGTCCACCCAGCCACTGTTATAGGGTGATAAAAAATTTCCCAACAAAAATCTTGAATCTTCTTCTTGGTTTTGGCAGCGGTGTGAGGGCGTGCGTTGTTGTAAAAGAGAATTATGCCAGACGACAGCTTCCCGCGACGTCGATTTTGGATCGCACGTGTCAGTTTTGCAAGCATTTCACAGTATACTTCAACTGTAATTGTAATTGTTGATCCACGATCCATGAAATCAATCAAAAGGACGCCCTTTTCGTCCCAAAAGAAGGGTAGCCATCATTTTTCGATTTGAGAAAGGAAATGGCCTAAACTTTTTTGGTTTGGGTGAACTGGAATGGCGCCACTGCGTTACAATATCCACGTCTCGTCGCCCGTAACAATGTGGAGAACAAATCATCCATCTTGTATATAGCCCTCCAAAAACTGTTGTGCACTACGCATTCTTTGCTCATTTTGCTGATCAGTGAGCATTTATGGCACCCACCTCGCATACCGTTTCCAATATCCAAGCTGTTGACAATCCTGTAAATTGAGGTTCGAGCAACATTTGGTTCACTTGATCAACGATGTCGTCGGTCCGATTACTGGACCTGCCACTCCGCTATTCATCGTGCACATTTGTGCGGCCATTTCGAAATTCTCCACACCATTTTCGAACTTGTTTGTGACTCATTATTTCAGATCCGTACACTTAGGCATAACTCACGATGGATTTCAGCAGCGGAAGATCCTTTTGACAGCAAAAACCTAATCACTTCACAACTGGTGGGATCTACGATTGTCTCGGCCATTGCAATTAGCTCTCACCGACTGCAATAGTTTCCTAAACAGTCGGTAGTATGCGTAAACTTTTCAGGCCTACCACCAGTTAAATATTGATCACCTGACCTTAGTTTGGGAATACGCCTCGTAAATAGTCTCTATCTGGACAATGATTTAAAATAACTCTGGTACTATTCGTTTCACAAAATAACATCAAAAAATCATTAGCATATAATTTTTACATTTTGCTAGAGAAAGCAGGAGGTATAGTCTGGAAAATGTGCAAAATTTCTATAACAATGACAAATATATTCATTGTATTTCCTAGAAGAAAATCATTCTCGAAGGATATACATTTTTGAGGTTCCTAATGTTAGTGACTATCTCTGCTATTAGATGACATGATTTAATTGGATAAAATTTTAAATCTGACTAATTAATCCCGAAACACTATAATTAGTATATTATTATAATCTTCAGTTATAATGACTTCACTTAAATAAACAATTCTTGGTTGAAAAACAATTTACTTAATTTAAAATGCAACATCAGCAGGTATAACAAATAAAAGTATAATTTTTTTCTGTTTCTCCCCAAATTTGAATCCACGTGAAATACAATTATAAATTTAATTTTATGCGCTATCAAGCAGATAGATGTTATAACCAACCAGTCGGCAAGCATACCCTTTCTTTGATTCCTAATAAGATTACACAGTTTTTGAAAATAGAACATCCTTAAACATATACAGGCCATTCATTCCGAAGAACATCGGCAACGTAACTGGCTAATACAGGAGTTGATATATTAGCAATCAAGAGACATGGTGGTTGGAAATCAGTCACAATTGCAGAAAGTTATACTGCTGACAGTTTAAGTAACAAAAATAAAATAGGCAAAAGGATCCTTTGCAACGACACTTCAACTCTAGGTTCTAGTAGTACGTCGCATTTTGTTGTTTTAATGGATCAGTTAGATAATATTGAGCCTACGGTGACTCAAATGGAGGCGACAAATCATTTTGAAAAAAATGTGACAATTAGTAAACGCGAGGAGAATAATTATCCAGATTTTATAAATGTTACTAAATGAAATAACTGTACAATTACTATAAATATTCATTCATAATAATTAATAAAATGTAATGTTCATCAAATATTTCTATTTATTTGTTCATAAAATATGCATTTATAACTCGAAATCGATTTCTTCCTTAGGGAGGTAAGTTACCTCACTTACCTCCCGTTGTCCATAGCAACTTTTACGGTAAAATCCACTTACCTCCTTAAAAACAATGTATTAATAGTCTATATATTATAGGGAGAGCAGATAAACTTGATGAACAATATTTTATCTCCGTTCATTTTTACTCATTACTAATATTTTTAATAAATTAATTATTATTAATTAATATTAGTTACTATTAGATAATAATAATAATACTGTACATTCTCTTATTTGCGTCAAATTTGAAGAGGGCGAGGGAAAAAAATGACCTACTTTAAAAGTTGCATGATTCTTTGAGCGCTTCAAAAATTATTTTTTAATACTTGTACGACTGCCTTATATTTGAGGGTGGATACCAGTCTCTTGTCACAAGTGGAAACTTATTAGTTCCACATTTCGAAATATTGATCAAAAATCAAAAGAACTATAAATGAAACATTGTGAATATAAAACTTTTTTAAATACACTAATATGACAAGACTGTAGATGCGGATTAGATTATTATCTAATGCTGATAAGTCTTATCTAAAAATTAAAAAAGTACGACTGTGATCATTTTCAGTAGAATGTATCTCAAGTACATGTATGGCAAATATCCCCTTTTCCTTTTTGATTTCCTTAGTTTGAATACTCAAAACAAACTCATAACAATCAACTTCAGATATCTCATAAAATGTAAAAATATATTACCATTCTCTTGCGTGAATTAACGATTCCAGAAAGACAGCGTTATATTGATTAGCGGAACTGAAGGATACTTTAACTCCAAGGATTTCACGTCCTTCGTGGGAAACACCACCTCGGAGGAGGGTCACAGTTCTGGGAAATCTTGTGGCTAAAGATCTGAGGAAGCTGTTGTACTGAAAATTGATTACAATCATAAATTAACGTATCTACCATATTGTTTCTATATTGCTGGTGCACAAAAAAATTGTGGTCTGTCTTTTTTATCAGGCCCTGTTTTATTATGCTTTCAGTCTCACTGAACATGAATCTGAAATCAGTTTTGACACCAGCACCCACCGTATTCGAGAAAATGCTCCCATATCTTCAAAAAATGAGTTATTTGCCAATATTGTTCTTCGAATTTGTTTCTTTGTACAGGGTGTTAGAAGTTTGATTGCCAAAAAATCAAAATCTCTAACTTGATGTACAAAAGTTCGATTAATTAAGAAATATTGACATAACTACGTGCATAGAATGCCATAAAATGCAATGTTTATCACTTTTTTGAACTTCTTTATGTTAATTCTAAAGAATAATCAGCGTTGTAATAAATTTTAAAATTCGATAAAATTCATATCGAGCAATGTGACAACGGGGCGGCGAATAACACGAGGTACTAAGCTGTCATCTGTCCAGCAATACGCAATTCAGTTGGTATCTGGAATTGGACCGTGTCTGAGTGTTTTTTGCGTACCACTATTCTCTTTTCTTGAGGTGTTTTCCAGCGAGTGCGCGAATATTAGATTCGGAGGTGCCGTGTGTGCATCGAAAATGGTGGTGGAATTTTGAGCATATGTTGTAGTTTGTTTTGTACTTGCGCATTTAAAAAAAACTGAATTTTACTTTACCTATACGTATGTTTATTTGGATGACGTGAATCTTTGGGTACTTTAATTACATACTTTTCAAATTCATAATTTAATTAAAAGCCAAGTTCCTGTTTTAAGAGGTTCATAATTACTAAAATTCGAGCTAAAATTTTAGCACAACACTCTCTCCGTACTACAAAATCGATACATTTTATTTTGATAAAACTCCCCAATATTAATACTCGCTGTATTTTGAAAACTGTTAATCTTACGCCCCTGTAATATACAACTTTTTTGTTCATTTATGATTACTCTATCTCATGCTGAAGTAATAGCAGTCAAAATTCTTACAAACTGTATATGCGAAAGATGGAATCTATAGAAGTAGATGACATAGTGCCTCGAAGAACTACTGAAAATGAAGTTGAAAAGGAAGAAAACTTTTCAGAGGACGAGAACGACCAGGAGTACTAAAAGGGAGACTATGATAGTGAAATAAGTGGGATGGAAAGATATATCTGTAAACGATTAACCAAAGTGAGTTAAATGATCATATTTTTAACCTAGGTTTACCGAAATACGGAGCTGCATATTTAGCTAGAAATCTTCTGTATATCACGTAAAACAAGTTTTCGGAAACATTTTTCTTCAGATGAGGTATGCCGAGACAATAATTTTTCTAATACAGGAATGAGAGATATGGTTACTATTTACTGCCAGCAATATTTGAACGGACGTGCTGCTAAATGAAAATATTTCAGAAGATATCCAAATAGGCTGCAACCTAATCACCAAACATTTGAAAATATATTTAGGAATTTAGGCGAAAGTGGTTCATTTCGTCCTAAACGTGATAATTTAGGCCGACCGAAAATCATTACGCCTGATCAAGAAGATGAAATTGGTTCACACTACAGATGATCTTCAAGTTAGTACATGAAGGTTATCTTCAGCTTTAGGAATCAGTAAAACTTCAATTTTAAAAAGACTAAACCTCGATAAATATCACCCCTACCATTTTACGCCTGTGCAAAATTTATTGCCAGCAGATCTACCATTAAAGATACGAATTTGCAAGTGATATCCGAAATAGGCAAAATGTTGACCCCCGTAAATAATAGAATATTATTTACGGACCAGGCAACATTTAGCCGCCGTGGTATTTTTAATTTAAGAAATAATCATATCTGGGAAATTGAAAATCCTCATTGTAAAAGAGAAATACATTTTCAACACGAATTCAAAATAAATGTATGGTGTGGGATCATTGGTGACCATTTTTTAGGGCCATACGATTTCCCGCATACTTTGAATGGTGAGAACTACTTAAATTTTTTACAAAATGACTTCATCGATCTTTTGGAAGAATTGCCACTAAACAGGCAAAATATGTGCACTTCCTCATTATATGAGAGAAGTCAGAACATATTTAAATACCAACTTTCCTGAACGCTGAATTGGTCGTGGTAGTCATTTCCCTTGGCCAGCACATAGCCCAGACTTGAACCCTCTCGATTTTGGCGTATGGGGCGCAATGAAACAACTTGTTTATAAAAGTCCCATAAATACTCGCAACCAACTTTGGGAAGAAATAAATGCAACTGCAGTTTCTTTTGGACCAATCATGTTATTTATGAGGCCATCTTTTACGGAACGTATGGATAAATGCATCGAAGAGAATGGTGGACATATCGAGCACTTACTTTGACATAACTAAACTTGTAATGTTAGTTAGCTTAGTTTTTCTTTTCTTAATATGTGTAAAATTCATTTCTAATTATGATTATTAAAGTTATAATTTAACTCCTTTTATTTGATTTTTTTAATTTTTAAAATTTTTTAATTTTTGATGTCAACTTCTACTATTACGTTAATATTCATCCTGTTGATGTAAAAACATGATAAGCGTATACGACTTCTACGTTAATATTTCTCGTAATGAATTAAAAAAGAATTATGCAGCCGATTTTTAAAATTCGATTATCTCGAAAACCCTTAATTTTAGAGGTTGTTAACAAGTATACATTTTTGTTCTTACAATGCCGTGCCTTTAATATTTTTTCCCCAAAAGAGCGCTACCTTGATGGGCAAAAAAGTTTAGCGTTTAGCCACACATGTGGCTTATGTGGCGCCCTCTAAAAGATGCATTAAATTAGATACTAAATTATGATTTCTCATACCAAAAAATCCCCAGTTAATTTTTTTTTTTTGTATAAATGTCCAAAAACGTTCAAGTTATCGCGAAAAACAAATTTTGAAATTTCACTTTTAACACCCTGTATCTTTCTTATTATCAATATTTTATTAAGGCAAGTTGGCTCAAATCGTAATATTTTAAAGTCACAAATCTACCATACTATGTACAATTACTTAAGGACCACCCTGTATAGAGATTTCAAAATCATTACTATTATCTTAGTACAACAATAAGGATTTTCTAAATATCCTGTTGTCTGTGACTATGGGCCAGTAGAAATCACTATGAGCGAAGAATTTGGTCTAACCGAAATATGAATCCAGGACCTTTCTATATTACTCAAACGCCTTTGCTAGATCCATGCTTCCTCCAGTATACATAAGACTTGGACTAACAAAACAACAATGCGTTAAGGCTTTTAGGTGAAGAAGGGCATTGTTACTGGTATCTGGGGTCTGAATTTTCCTAAATCAGCTATGCTAAATTGAAGGAGAGTATATTCGACTGATCACAAATTCATAGATTATATTGCGTGATGAAGTTTTTGTATTAAAAATGTGTGAAACTGAGAAGGTTTAGAGAAAGTGAAAAAAAAGTATGTATGTATGTATGTATTTAAGTGGAACATGTATATGATAGCTGACTACTGTTGGATGGTTGAAAAGAAAATGTAAAGTTAGATAAAAAAAAAACGAGAAAAAGAAGATATATAGATCTTTTGAAGAGAAAAGAGTTTGCTATAAGCAAACTGGTTAATTAAATGAAAACTGCAGAACATTTACTCTAAATCGTATCTATATCTCCTTGGTACATTCAAGAAACAACCTTTTATATGATTTGATGGGGCATTTTCTCGAATATGGTAGGTGTTGATGTCAAACTGACAAATTCGTTTTAAGCGGGTCTGAAAATATGGATTTGGAGATGGAATCTAGTATACACACCAGAACGTTACAATGCTTAAACATATTTTGCAAATCACTCATTTTTTGAGGATTTGTGAGACATTTTTCTCTAAAATGGTGGGTTCTGGTACCAAACTGGCTTCATTGGGTCCGAACACTTACCAATGCCAATCTGGTCAAAAGAACAAACCACTTCTTTTTGTGTTTAGTCACGCATTGTAGTTTTTAGAGATGAATAAATCTCACATCTTATACAATATCTATGAAAATTACTCATCACCTTCTTAAACATTTTAAATATTACACTAATGTATTCCCAGTTTAAATTCATAATATTACCTCTGCAAGAGTATGATAGCTAGTCCAACCGAAGCTTCCTGCCCTTGATTCTGGTCTAAGACCTTCTTCATCGATGAGTTCTTGTACGTTCTCTATAAATACACTAGCATTCATCCCTCTGGTTTTTGCCATATTTTCTATCTCGTCAATCCGATAAGGAGGTACCATAAGATCTACTTCCCCGCCTACTTTGAGAGGAGGACTCCAAAAATTATACTCAGAAGTCTCTTCTGTGTCCTCCAGTTCTTTAAGGATATTGAGGGTCTCCTCATCTTTAGGAATCAATCTGTAGACCCTGAAATTGTCGAACCTGAGTTTTTCAGCCGAAGAAAGACTTACAGCCAAAGCAAGTAGGGCAAAAAGAAACTTCATCTTTCCTGAAACGATAATGCTAATAAGTTTAATAAATGTTTTAATTCGAGAAAATATATATACACAGCAACTACTCACTTTCTAAAATGAAGTTTCCACTAACACTGCAACCTAAACTTATTGTAGCATATATATTAGAACCTAAATCTGGGGTTAGATTTCTATCAATACATTCAGATTATTTGATATTTACATTCGAGGATTAAACATAGATTATACCATGATATAAAAATAGAGTAGTTATCAGTAATCAGCAGCAGAAGTACCAAGTTCTTAATTGTAATAAGTGAAACAATATACTGCGGATTAATGTTTTCAACGGTTAATCCAAGGCATAACAAATGTCGTCTCGATTTTACTGACAACATGTAACATGTGTAGTCCGAGCAAAAAGTTTGAAGGACAACATACGTACAGTGCCACAAAAAGTTATGAGTATTCTAGCATAGCAAGCAATAAGTTCACTGGTACTTTTTTTAGTATTTCCAAAAGAGAATTCAAATTTTCCCACGTTCCATGAAAAAATAGGTAGGTAAGTGATTTAGGTTTTTCGTTAATTTACTGTATACAGGGTGTAAGAAGTATGACTGCCATAATTTCAGCATAAGATAGAGTAATCATAAATGAACAAAAAAATTGTATATTACAGGGGCGTAAGATTATCAGTTTTCAAAATACAGCGAGTATTAATATTGGGGAGTTTCATCACAACGTGACAACAGCGCTATACAGACTTGTCCTACGGAGAAAATGTAAACAACTATTATTGTGAAACATTTAGTAAATTCCAAAACAATTGTTTTCCAGTTTTTAAATAAATAAAAATAAAATGTATCGATTTTGCGGTACTAAGATAGTGCTGTCCTTCAATTTTAGCTCGAATTATGTATGTATGTATTTTCGATGCACACACGACACCTTCGAATCCGATTCTCGCGTACTCGCTAGAAAACACCTCAAGAAAACAAAATAGTGGTACGCAAAAAACACTCCGACACCGTCCAATTCCAGAAACCAACACCAACTGAATTGCGTATTGCTGGACAGCTTACAATTAGTACCTCGCGTTATCCGCCGCGCCGTTGTCACATTGCTCGATATGAATGTTATCGAATTTTAAATTTATTACAACGCTAATTATTTTTTAGAATTAAGCATAAAGAAGTTAAAAAAAGTGATAAACATTGTATTTTATGGTGTTCTATGCACGCAGTTATGTCAATATTTCTTAATTAATCAAACTTTTGTACATCAAGTTGGAGATTTTAATAATTATTTTCTCGGAAATGGTTCAGTTTAGGACCCATGTCATATAAGATTTTTTGTTTATTTTAATGTATTTTATCGTCTTGATTTTTTGTTATTATTTAGTAGCTTTTATGAATTTTTTCAAATTTTTATTTCAACCCCTCAAGATGTTATGAACATTTGAATATTTTGGGTAAACAATTTTCAAATACCTATACCTTGGCCAAAAATCAAAATATCATAACCTTTTTTATCAATTTGTTTAATTTGAGATGTAGTTTTATAAAAAAAAAATATAAAAATACATTTTTAAACCAAAAACGGTAGCATTTTTTTTCTTCGAAAAATTCTCAAAAAATCGTCTTTCAATATGCAAATTTATGAGACAGGTTCCACAGTGGGATCTTTTTATTCTATTTTTTTCGAAGTAAAAAAATTTTTTTGTATTTTACAGATAATGTACGCTATTAAACCAATTATAGAAGTAAATTGCGATGATTAATTACTGAAAATACCATATTTTTGAAAATATTTACCTACTAATATTATTATTATTAAATATCTAAATTATTATTAACTAAATATTCCCAATATTGAGCAAAATACCGATTAGATGATGATGGTGAAACAGCAAGATCGGAAATGTTATTTTAGTTATGAAAATAAAAGATTAAAAAAAGAAAAACAAAAATTTTTCAAAACCTAAGTAAAGTTTTTGTATAATTGAATTGTTGTCAGAATGCATAGGACGGAATTTTCGGAATATGTCCTGCCCAAATTCACAGCCCCACAAAAAAAAAGTGGCAGGTCCGAAAGACAAGACCATGGCATCCATATGGTTTTGGGGTCTCTGAATCCGAATCCGGTAACCGATTGATAGGATTAGCTCTGGTTTAAGGTCAGTTCAAGGTCAAATGTAGAAAATCAATTGTCAACAAACTAAACCTACGTATCTAGGTATACATTTTTGATGTCGCCGAATCCGAATCAGTTCAGGGTCAAATGTAGAGAATCGATTGCCAACAAAGTAAATCTACATATCTATAAGTTTCTGTAGTCTCCGAATCCGAATGTGATGTCCGTTTGACTCAATCAGATCTGGGCTGAGGTTAGTTCAAGGTCAAATGCGGAGAATCAACTGAAAACAAAGTAAACTTACATGTCTATACTTTTTTGGGGTCGTTGAATCCGAATCTGATGTCCGTTTAAACCGATCAGGTCTATTAAATACTTTCTAATAGAAAAAGATCGATCAACATACGAAAGATGCTTATACAAATTTTTTGGTTTTAAACCTAAGCGAAAAATTTGATTGGGTTTAAGCAGAGAGAAAGGTTTCACCAAGCTATTAAAAAAGGAGGAAATTTGGTGGCAATGAAACTATGACTGATATTGCTAGTGACACTAGTGATGACGAATATCTTCCAAATCACGTTGTGAAAAAGACAGGAACCAAATCACAAAAAAAATAATAATGTTCCAGATTTGAGCCTGGCAGAGAATGGAGCAGAGTTCCTAATATCTTGGCTAAAAAAAATACTAGTCAAGCCGGAAAAGTGGAAGCTTTTTACTATCACTACAGAAATAAGGAATATTTTTCTAACGATGAAGAATTTTCCTTAGGTTACTATAATGATATTGTTGGATGAATCACTTCAAACGTGGATGTTATAAACCTAACGAGTGGAATGGACTGTTCATTGATTCATCAAAGAGAAGCATGTTCCACTGCATAATACAAATGTGTATGCACCCATACCTGTAGCACATTGAAACAAGAGTGCCGTAATTTGAAGATAGTCTTACATGGGATCAAATACGAACCATATAAATAACAAATTTGTGAGAATCATCACAATAATACTGGGCCAAAAATCGGTATTCACAAAAACTCCTTGTTTTTTATGCGAATGCGATAGTTGGGATCGAAAAAATCACTACATTAAGCCTTCGATGCTGGATTTTAGAATATAAAACATGAGCCAGTCGATTCATAAAAAGCCTTATTCCACCTCAGCACATCAAATTGGAATTCACGAAACAATGGAAAAAAGCTCTGACCAAAGATGGTCAATTCTTTAAGTATATTGGAGATCAGTTCTCCAATTTAAGTGATGCAATATTGCAGGAAGAGATTTCTGATGGACCTCAGATCTGTAAGATGTTAAAGGATCACATTTTTGATAGTAGAATAAATGAAAAGGAGGAAGCAGGATGTATGTTATGTTTTTATGTTTTAAGGAACTATTCGAAAATTTTCTAGGAAATTAAAATAGTCAAACTATAAAAAATAGTGTAGGATTTCGTAGTAAGCTTTAAAAACCTAGGCTGCTTAGTGAATTTCAAATTATATTTTTTACATTCTCGTTTGGATTATTTCCCAGAAAATTTGGTTGACTACAGTGAGGAGTAGGGAGAGATTTCAACAATATGTTATGAAGTGTCGGTACCAAGATAGATCGGATTTAAACCATAATAGTGGGATATAATGATTTCATGTGATTCATCAAGGCAAAAAACTTCCTCTTGAAAAATCTGTTCTCAAGAATCTCAAACGACACGGACTGACTGTGTAAATTATATGAAGCATTAACGGACACATAAGTTTAAAGCTTATTTAATTGGGCTTAGAAATTATAATTGGAATTTGTTTCTTGAACTTCTTTCTTTGAAGACGAATAACTCCACAATGAAGCCCGATAAGAAAAAAAATTATGAAGTACTACAACTATTTTGAGCTCCCCTGTACACCCCTTCATTTTTACATGACCTTTCCGGGCAGCCGCATATATTCCCTGACCCAGTCAAGCTGCAATTAAAGCTTTAGGTACACACACGATAAGCTCAAACCTTGTGTGAGATTGTTTACAAATGCTGATTGAACTGGCCACCATATAATACAGTTAGACTGTATTAGGTGCCAGGACATAAAAGCATTTGTGGGAACGAGAAAGCCGATGAACTTGCTATGAAGGAGTTCATTGGTCCGGAGCCATTCTGCGAATCTCCCAGTGTGGTCAGGCAGGCTCTGGGCAAATGGACTGAAATAGAACACAGTAGATACTGGACATCAAGGCCAGGACATAGCCATTCTAAGGAGCTCGAAGGAAAGAGCAAATAAGCTGTAACGGGATACTTTCACTTCAGGACACATCCATCTACATAAGCTAAAGCTTGTAGACAGTCCGGTCTGCCGAGGGTGTGACTAGGTGGATGAAACTTCTCAGCATATCCTAGGCCAGTACCCGGGATTTGCTCGTAGTAAAATGACACTCTTGGGAATACCCTATTTGGAACCCAAGGAGCTGAGAGAAGTGTCAGCAAGGAAGCTTTTGGACTTTGTTGAAAGGCCAAAACTACTTTCTGAATAGGACTAAGTAGTGGGACGCACAATAGGCCTAACAAGGCCGCAAAGCCATGGGACTTATCAGAACCAACCACTAGGAAAGAAGAAGAAGAAGTATATGTAAGTATTACACACTATAGGCATAACTATGACAAAGACCATTTTATTCTTTAAATCCATAGATTTTAATCGCGAATTATGTAGGTTTTATAACTCGTAAACATTAAAAAACAGCATCTCACCACTTGTATACTTATCACTTGCATAATATAAATAAAAAAATTCCACAAACACAATCCGATAAATTAGCTATAAATCTATCAAATGATTTGATTTGTCTGACAACTGTCTTATCGTCCGCTTATAAACAATTTAGTTTTTGTGTAAAAAATTTTCACTTATATTAATTCATTTATTATTTTTTTTAACGTAACAAGCATTTTTCGATTTAGCGTAAAATTTCCTTTCAAATGTTATTTAGCATATTAAATCAAAAAGTTACATATTACGAAATCGAGTCCATGACATCTAATGCTTCTTTCTATCTTTTCAAGAATTGTAATAAACCTGAATGTGTCGAATTCTGCTGGCCCTGTTTCATATCGTTTCACTTTAAGTGGGGACATAAAATGTCTCAAACAAAACTTTGACATAACTCAGTTTGAACTGAATGCAAAACGCTTATTTAAAAGTAGATATACATAAATAAAACTAATATCAATCGATGGCATGCTGAAACATTGGCATATAATAGATTTTGGATACTCCACCTTATTCAGCTAGTCGAAAATGACTTGGTATTGAATACTGTCCTACCCAAATAAAATAACATTTATCAAGTTTCTAAATTTGTCGTAAGAATCTAACTTTGACTTCTCATCAAAAATTTTTTGCTCTTGTAATATCTTCTAATTTTTAATAATATATTTTTGAATGTCTACATTATCTTGCTACCCATATTACAATACCTAACAAAGTGCTATTAGGCACTAATTTTGTGGGTTGACTGTAATTTCAGTCTGATCTTTAAATCATTGTGCCTGACAATTCTTAATGAGTGTTTACGACCATAAGATATACCACCTGTTACTTGATTTTTCGTTATTTTCAATGTGTCTAATTTTATTCAAAAAATTAGAAAAAACAATCAAATACAACGCATTGATAGCATTATTATTGACCCTGTTATTCTACCCAATAAACTGAATGGGGAATGTTATTTATCATTTTTGCAAAACCCTACCCGAGTTATTGGAAGGTGTGCCGTTATTACTCAGAGCTAACAAGTGGTTCATGCATGATGGACCTCCACCAAATCTCCGGCAGTATCTGAACCAAAGATTTCCTCGTCGATGGATCGGTGGAAGGGATAATGCTCCTATTAACTAGCCTGTACGTTCACCAAACTTAACACCTTGCGACTATTATCTTTGGGGCATTCTGAAAACAACAGTGTATGCTTCTAGTCCAGGAGAATTACACATTGACATGGCTGTTGCTTGACGTAACTTAGATATTAGTAAAAATCGGTCGAAAATAATATATACAATGAAAATATAAGGTTGCGCCAAGAAAAAAAGTTGTGCTATTTGCAGAAAAAATTAAAAACTGCAAAAATACTCAAAAATGACGTGTTTTTTCTAACATTTTCCAACATAACTTCTTAAATATGCAGTTTACAGAAAAAACTATTACTGGTAAAATTGTTTGTTATGAAATTTGCTATAAGATAGAATTGTTTTGATACCTGCGCATATCATATTTTTGTTGCTAAATAGCCAAAACGACGTAAGAAATTGATGAAAATCGAGGTAATTTGGAAGTGTCAAACTGACAGGCAAGAAATTGTCCAATTCTACTATAAATGTAGATGTAAGTACTTTAAACGATTATAAAACGAAATTCCAAAACCCGATCCAAATCGGTTTCATAGTATTGGTAAAAGACAATTTGTTACTAAATTTCAGCGCGAAATGTCGTTATTTTTTTACGTGAGTGCTGGGGTTAAAGTTAGACATTTTAATCTGCGCTAATTTTTTTACACTTACTTGGACCCCTTAACAATCATATAGAATCGTTAGAATATCAATTTTCTTTTTTTGAATAATTTTTGGAGCGAATTTAAAAGTTAGAAAAATTTTGACTTTATAAACAATTACTTTCGTGAAGCGGTTTTGCGGGTTGGAAAATATACCAAAGTACTAAAAAACAGTTCTCGGAAAGACGCTTAACTTGAAAAAAAGAACGTTCAAATCGGTCCTAAAAGTTCCGAGATATCGAGTGTCAAAGTCAACAAGCGTTAGCTGCAAAACTATGCATAATGTAACAACAACAAAATATAAATTTGGTAGGTTTTTTAAGAACTTTTCGTATGTGCTTTTATAAATATTATCACACGTGTGCCTTTTTTATGAAAATTCAATGAATATCGCCAAGCCGACCATTTGAGCCGCAAAACCGGGGGGAGGGGACGAATGATAGAAATTGAAATTGCGCGTTCAAAACGAGCGTGCCCTCTTCGGCGTTCAATATCTCGGCTTCTACGGCTCCGATTTTGATGATTTTTTTTAAATCAATATATCATAATGAGAGGAATTCAATTATCAAGATTTCATTAAAATATTATAAAGCCCTATCAGCCAATTACGACTACTTAAAATTTCACACATTTCATTGTTGCTGTATATTCATGTAAATAATATCGATGGTAGATAATACGTAGTCCATTGTTAATAGTTATTAGTAGTAATAATTCGTAATAATGTTTAAAAGCTTGAAAATTTTATTTAATATGTAATGTATTTATTTGATATTTTTAAAACGTATCATTGCATTATTAAAGTATTCCGCTTTTTTACAGCATAGTTGCTGTTTTCGCTCTCAAAATTTTCTTCTACAATCTGTCATACGGTGACGGCTGAATAGAATATTTCGGAGACTACTTCGATTTGAATTTTGAAAATTTGGGAGCTGGTGTTTTTGGAGGTGTTATTTAAAAATAGTTTAAATAAAACAATGCCATTGTTGTAGTACTTCCGGTTATACCGGTAGTCGCCACCTATTTGCTTATTATAATATATTTTTGCATATTTGGATTCTACGCGTAATTTTAGGGGAATTTTATAAAGCTTCCCTATATTCATCTCTAACAAATAAGATCCACTTCTTATTTGTGGAAGGGCGAAATGGGCGGTGACTATTAGACGCCTTCATTATAGCCATCTTTCTCTATCGCACGGATTTTTATGACTTTCTTTATCGCTCTCACGTAACGGCCGATGAACCATGGGGACTTTCCAACCCTGTATATTACATCTCCATATACTTATCTTTTAATTTTTCTGTTTTGATGGTTTTTGTGATAAATAAAATGATAAATAAAATTTCTTGCGAGGATGGCTATGAAATTGCTAGCAAATTTAAAAAATCACATTAACCAACCATAGCCAACCATAAGTCATTATTTGCTGTTAATCTGACAGTGGTACCTACTTACAATTAGTTAAACACTGATTTGAAAAAAATGGAAAACGGTACTTATTCAAATGCTGATATTATAACTGAAAATAGCAATGATGTTGTAAAAAAGTGAAAAACTTTAATAATACGATGATAATGAAAATATAATAAACACGTTTTATAAACATAAATAAATAATTATTTGTATCTATATCTTTTTCTATATTCTATGCATACAATAAATAAATTACATATTAAATAAAAATTTCAAGATTTTATTTAAACATTATTACCAATTATTAAAACTAATACCTTTTAACAGTGGATTATGTTCCTATATCCTACCATCGATATTACTATTTACATGAATATACAGTATAACAAATGTGAGAAATTTTAAGTAGTCGTAATAGACAGAAAAGGGCTTTATAATAATCTTGATAATTGAATTCCTCTCATTTTGCTTTATCGATTAAAAAAAAATCATCAAAATCGGAGCCATAGAAGCCGAGATATTGAACGCCGAAGCGCGCGCGCTTTTTTTTAGAACGCGCGATTTCAATTTCTATAATTCATCCCCTCCCCTCGGTTTTGCGGCACAAATGGTCGGCTTGACAATATTCATAGAATTTTCATAAAAAAAGCACACATGCGATCATATTTATAAAAACACATACGGAAAGTTCTTGAAAAAACCTACCAAATTCAATTTTTATTGTTGTTACATTATACATAGTTTTGCAGCAAGCGCTTGTTAACTTTGACACTCTATATCTCGGAACTTATAGGACCGATTTGAACGTTCTTTTTTTCAAGTTAAGCGTCTTTCCGAGAACTGTTTTTTAGTACTTTGGTATATTTTCCAACCCGCAAAACCGCTTCACAAAAGTATTTGTTTATAAAGTCAAAATTTTTCTAACTATTAAATTCGCTCCAAAAATTATTCAGATAAAGAAAATTGATATTCCAACGATTCTAAATGATTGTTACGGGGTCTAAGTATGTGTAAAAAAATCAGCGCCAATTAAAATGCCTAACTTTAACCCAAGCACTCACGTAAAAAAAAATAACGACACTTCGCGCTGAAATTTAGTAACAAATTGTCTCATACCAATACTATCAGACCGATTTGGATCGGGTTTTGCAATTTCGTTTTATAATCGTTTAAAGTACTTACATCTACATTTATAGTAGAATTGGACAATTTCTTGCCTGCCAGTTTGACGCTTCCAAATTACCTCGATTTTCATCACTTTCTTACGTAGTTTTGACTATTTAGCAACAAAAATATGATATGCACAGGTATCAAAACAATTCTATCTTGTAGCAAATTTAATAACAAACAATTTCACCAGTAATAGTTTTTTCTGTAAACTGCATATTTAAGAAGTTATGTTGGAAAATGTTAGAAAAAAACATCATTTTTGAGTATTTTTGCAGTTTTTAATTTTTTCTGCAAATAGCACAACTTTTTTTCTTGGCGCAACCTTATAATTTCATTGTATATATTATTTTCGACCGATTTTTACTAATATCCAAGTTACGTCAATCATATACAGCCATATCTCGAAGGTTTTGTGCTTAATTCTCTTGGACTATTCCACATTTAACACTGAAGAAAAGTTGTGAAGGCATATCCAAATTGAATGAACGGGTACACTCCATACTCTTTAACATATATTGACCTCAAAAGCTTCTTCTGTATTTTCTCTATTGTGTCCTTGTTACTGGTAGCTTGTGGGTTCCAAATCACACTGCAATACTCCAGTTTTGATCTTACAAATGTATTGAATAGCCTTATAACTGTGTTAGATTTAAACTCTTAGCTAGTCCTAAGAACAAAACCGAGCTTCCTGTAACATTCAGCTGTTAAACTTATAATATGCTCATTAAATGTAAATTTTTTGCTAAAAATTACACCTACGTCCCTGATTCTATTTAGAGGCTCTATCTCAACACCATTCACCATATATACTCCCAATATAGATTTCTTCCGTGTATATAATACCAGTTTACATTTTGCCTCATTTAAAGCTAGGTCGTTATCTTTACAAAACTCAGAAACAGCTGTGACATCACTTTGCAATTTTGCAACATCATCCCAACATGTTGTAACATCATCCCATTAAGGTAAATCTTCAAGTCATCTGCATAGAGTAAAACTTTGCATGGTTTATATAATCAGAAATGTCATTTATAAATAAGATAAAAAGCAGTGGTCACAATATGGACCCTTGAGGCACACCGGAAGTTGACACAAAAGTTTCAGATTCTGCACTATTAAATTTCACACAATTTATAGGATCAGTCAGATAAGTTCTAATAAACTGTATCAAATCTACGCTAAAAGAGTAAGAGTTCAATTTCCATAATAGAATGTTGTTACTTTTATCTCCAGCATTTTTTTATTATATTTGATTGTTTTTACTATACTAATTGTCGCAATAAAATTAGGTACGTTGTAAATAACTCTAATTCGTCATATACGAGTATGTATGCATACCGAAAAATGAAGTAACATGTGGTATATCTTATCGTAGTAAACACTCATTAAGAAATGTTGGGTACAATGACTTAAACATCAAACTGAAATTACAGTTTGTACACAAACAGCTCATTTAATCAAAATTCTACAAAAGTTTCAAAAACTTCCAAATGGCATCACCTATCAAATTAAAAATAGTTGTCATTATTGCCTGAAAGAGGAAAAAGTTATGAACGGATATTATCAACACACGTCAGTTTTGTAGGAGTTGTAGGTTGTAAAAAACACTCTGTATAATACCAAAATGTGTAGATCGAAAACAAAAGTTCACACCCCAAAAATTACCAAAATGGATTAACAGGTATTCGTGTTATTTACAAAATTCAAAAAATTTTCACTAACTTTGAAGCTAGCGGCCAAACGAAGCGATTTGGGATATAGGTGAATTAGCCTAAATCTGCCTATTTTGAGTTCACGAACCTGTGGTCTTCCGTTGTACACGTTATTCTGGAACACCCTGTATATAAACGTATTTCGTTAATAAAATTTTTAGTCCAAATATATAAATAGATGCTGTACTTATTGCAAAAAAAAGAACGCGTAGAAGGAAACATACCATCTATCATCTTAGTATCTCTAACAGAGTAGGTATTTCTCGAAATATTTCATTGGGCGTGGAATGGAATTAATCAACTAACTTTCAAACTAGGAAAGTTATATTCGTAAAAATAATGTTGCAAAACCTCTTTATTAATAAACTTAATTACAGGTAAGCTTATTTATTGTTTACTTCTTTCGTATTCATCGAGGATGGTCACCAAAGAATCCAATGTTTCTAACGCAGAAGGAATAATCTGCGCAGCAGGAAGGAGAAAACCAAAACTGCCTCGGTCACGGAGCTCATAAGTGTATGCAATTGGAGTCCCGAATGTACCTTTTACCCAGTCCATACTTCCTCCACTAGCAATATCTACAACAATATCATGTATTTAAACCTTAAGTACCTAATGTATACAACAATACAAGCATATGTTTCAGAAAAAAATGTTCAGAAAGGTAAATTTAACTAATATTTTAATTTTTTTAAACCTTTGTTTATTTACTATCTTTAGAATAAATAATGTATGTATAGATCAGGCGGGATCTGTTAATTTTTGCTTTAATGACTAAAATAATATAACAAAACATAATTTCACTATGCGCGCGCTTCAAAACGTGTGTTAAAGATATGCGTAAACTTATTATTAACAAATAGTAAAAAAATTTGAAAAATATCCATTTTATTTTCTCTTTTTTCCAACACAGTTCAAAACTATTCATTTTAGAGAAAAATTGAAGAGGAAAAAAATATTCGTAATTAAATTTTACACATGATATGCCTATTTTCAAATAAAAAAATACAACATAATTATTGCAAATATAGCAAAAACAAAAAAAAGAGAAAAAATTACAATATTTTTGCGATTTTTTTAAAAGTAGGGGACACCGGGGCTTGTTGTCGCAGGGGTAAATTGTCGCAATTACTATAATTCCGAAATTAGAAAACACTGGCCTATAAAACTCTATCACAAGTTAATTACAGATCCCTTCTTTATCTTCCTAGAGTTTGAACTCAAACCGCTAAGATGGCAGCACCGTAGTGTACGATATAAGAACTAGTGCGCACGTCGTAAATTTTCATGTTAAGAATAATTTAAGTGTTAAGCCCGTTATTGAACGTTAAGGTAAACAAATTTTATATATAATTATAACTTAGGATGTACGTAATATGATGTGATATTTTTAAATATGTTTATTAATCATATATAAAACTAATTAGATATTACCAATATTTTGTCAAGTGCTGATGCTGATGAAACTTCCGAAATTACTGCTAAAATTACTACTAAATAATAATTTATATAGAATTTCTTAACTTCATAAAACTTTTTATATTTAAAGTAAAATGAAATTATTAACTGATTAAATTATTGTTTAATTTTTAAAAATGCATATAAACACTTGAAATTAATTTATATTCAATAAAAATGTAGTATAATGCTTTTTTTTCTAATTCGATTTTAAAAATGTATTTATGTAATTATTGTTTGAACAAATTTTGAACGTTTAAACAAATTGAATACAATGTACGGATAAAAACTATATAAATTTGAGTAATATTCATTAATAGAATATAGAAAAGTACGAAAAAAGTAAAGCAAATTAAAAAGTAGTAATTTATCAATACGTTAATAGGTCAATAATTAACAATAATTCGCATTTGAAAATGCGATATTTGGACTTTTCAGCTCGCGATTTCAATTTTTCTGGACACATTTTAAAGTTTGAGTGCCCTTTTTTATGTGATAAAATTTTCAAGTATCTAGAAGTCTTAATTTAGGCTCAGTTAAATTTGCACAAATTTAATTTTTTTTCAAAAATCTGTATTGCAAAATTATTACTCGAAAACTATTGGACCGATTTTAACGAAAATTGGTGTGTTGTTTTATTATATCAAAAAGATTTTTTTGGCCAAATATGAAGATTCTACCTATAATATAAGTACTTTTAAAAAAATCGCAAAAAATATTGTAATTTCTTCTTTCTTTCACTTTTTTGTTGTTTTTGCTATACTTGCAATAAATATGTTGTACTTTTTTTATTTGAAAATAGGTATATCATGTGTAAAATTTAATTACGAATTTTTTTCCTCTTCAATTTTTCTCTAAATTGAATAGTTTTTGAAATGTGTTGAAAAAAGAGAAAAAAAATGGAATTTTATTCCAATTTTTTCACTATTTGTTTAATAATAAGTTTAGCACATGTTTTGAAGGGCGCTCATAGTGAAATTAAGTTTTGTTATATCATTTTGGAGCCATTAAAGCAATAATTAGCGATACTAGCGCTAATTAGCTATATAAAACATCTACACCAAAACAGATCCCGCCTGGTCTAGTATTTTAACACTTTATGATGAGCTGGGATTTTATAACGTACAACATTTTGTTGACAATTAAATTTTACTATTAGAAAAACTGAAAATGGAAGATTTTACTAATTTTTTTTAACAAATCTAGTAAATAAATATGTAAAAACAAGCTTTCATTTTTCATACAGAACCTGCATAATTATTGCTTCATCTCATTAGATTTAACCAGTTCCTAATAAACACTCATTACAACCTACCATCCGCTATCACAAGAGAAATGATTTTTTCTCTTACTATTATTAATTTTCAAATTCTGCAAATGTACAACAATACTTCAATGAAGAAACTTACAAATAGTTTCGGCAATATTCCCAACGACATATTGCGTTCCATAACGCCTAGCCAGAGATGCAGCTGCTCTGAGTCCGATTGCGCGCTGAAACAAAGGTTAAATCAAAATTGCAGTTGACAAATGGCAACTTTCTATTACGCACTGTCAAATCGTAATTATCCAAATGCGCCCTGGTGTGTCCGTAAGGGATAAGCAGCATCTGGGAGAACGAGTGGAAGCTGATGTATGCTACAAGTCTGTGACCGATGCTGGAAATGAATTCAGACAAAGATCTGGTGCTGGGTTCTGAGAAAGCCCTTGGGCCACGGTAAGTTTCCGCGCATGGCAAGGCACTGGCACCGCCACTGTTCCAGAAATACGCCCAGTTACGGTTTGGATCGGCACCGAAGCATAATGTATATGGCACCCTAGTTTTACGCCACATGCGGTTCTGAAAAAAAAAATTATACAGGGTATTTTTAAATGAAGTAGCAAAAATGATACCAGTGAATGTAGAGCCAAAAATAAGAAGATTGAAATAAAAATACCTTATATGAGAGTTGCACTCTTGAAGCGATATACCCTCTTAAAGGAGGGGATTGAAATTCACATTTTAATTTTTTTCTTTAACATGAGGAATGCTAGAGGCACGAAACTTGGTATGAGCATCCTACTAATAAAGAGACAACTTTTCAATATTTGTTCGATCATTGGCGTATTTTATAAAGGAGTGTAACAGTCAACCCCATTGCAATATTTTATAAGAAATTTTTTATATGACGAAAATTTATTTAAATATATTTATTGGGAAGACCGATTTATTGTGCAACTTTTTTACCTCTTGTAATTTTTCTATAAAACCGATAGTTTTATAGTAAAAAAATTAGATGCGTCATCGTTCACTAAAGGGGTAATTGCGGAAAATTTGTAAAAATAAAGTAGCCGGATATCATAACAAATGAATTGTTACTTATCATATTAATAAATTGACACTTTCTGTCAATAAGCTAGTAATTTAATAATAACATTAAGAATAATTTGCTTTTAATTAATGAAAAATGTTTGATAACTTATGACTATGGGACATGTATTATGTAAAGTTATTTATCTGAAATAAAATTTAATACAAACGAAAAACAAGAAATGCAAAATTAAATTTAAAGAATATTCTCGAAATAATTTCCATTTTGCTGCAAGCATAACCTAATACGTCTGTTGAAGTTATAACGCACTCGCACAAACAGTTCTTGGTTATTGCGAAATTCATCTGCTACCTGAAATATTCTTAAGCGTAGAGGCAACTGGAGTGGCATAAACAATACTTTTATGTGTCCCCACAAAAGAAATCCATAGGGGTTAGGTCAGGTGAACGTGCAGGCCAACAAACAGGGGCATCACGACCACGACCAATCCAGCGATTCGGGTAATTTAAATTTAACCATTCTCTAACGGTTCTCTAAGTATACTATGTGCAGGCGCCCCATCGTGCATATACCACATCACCTGACGTATAACGAGGGGTACATCCTCAGGTAATGTTGGAAGATTTTCGTTCAAAAATCGAAGTTACTCGGCCGCTCCAAGCATGTGTGGAAGAATAAAAGAACCTACTAGAGTATTTCCTACAATTCCCTTCCAAACGTTTAAACTGAAATTATGTTGACATCTCTTGAAACAAATATTTCATGAGTATTTTCTCCCGACCATGAATGAACATTATGAAGGTTATTGCACCTACTCTAGGAAAATTTGCTTCATCGGTGAAAAATATATTCATTTGGAAATTTAAGTCATGCCTGGAAATATTAATGTACCATTGACAAAAATCCACGCGGTTAGGTAAATCAGGGTCATTCAATTCTTGCACGGGTTGATGGTAAAAAGGGTACAAAAGATTTTCATGAGCTACATTCCACACAAGACTGTGAGAAACTTGCAGTTGCCTGGACACTTGTCTTGTGCTTGTACCACAGTCTTGTTCTAGATGTTCCAGTATAGCTTCCTCAGTTTCAACAGTTCGGACATTACGCCTTCTTCCGGCATCCCCATGATAAGGCTGAATTTTACCAGTTTCGCGAAGCCTTCTTTCCACCGAGGCTAATGTTTGTCTATGAGGAATCGGTCGGTTTGGATATCTTTGGTGGTATAATCTTACTGCAGCGTTACTATTTTTTCTGGATTCGAAAAACACTTGGAGCATATCGACATATTCGTCATTGGTATAAATATTATTTGCCATAATGATTCTGATAATAAATTAATCAATTGGTACTAATTATTGGTTGACAGAAAGTGTCAATTTATTAATATGATAAATAACAATTTATTTGTTATGACATCCGCCTACTTTATTTTTACAAATTTTCGCAATTACACCTTTAGTGAACGATGACGCATCTAATTTTTTTACTAGAAAACTATCGTTTTTATCGAAAAATTACAAGAGGTAAAAAAGTTGCGCAATAAATCAGTCTTCCTAATAGATATTTTTAAATAATTTGCCTCATATAAAAAATTTCTAATAAAATATTGCAATGGGGTTGACTGTTTCACTCTTTTATAAAATATGCCAATAATCGAACAAATATTGAAAAGTTGTCTCTTTATTAGTAGAATGCTCATACCAAGTTTCGTGTCTCTAGCATTCCTCACGTTAAAGAAAAAAATTAAAATGTGAATTTTAATCCTCTCCTTTAAGAGAGTATATCGCCTCAGGTATGCAACTTTCATATAAGGTATTTTTACTTCAATCCTCTTATTTTTGGCTCTACATTCACTGGTACCATTTTTGCTACTTTATTTAAAAACACACTGTATAAGAATTGACGTTGTTTCGAAAACATTTGTGTTCAAATTTTTTGTTTCGCCACGTACCTTAACTATAAAATAGATACATAGTATTTATTTTTGTTAACTTACATTGGTGTGGGAGAATGAAAATCCATCGGGGTTGAAAACGGGGAAAACGTACCAATCGTACCTCTCAGCAAATCTACGGAAAGCAGGGTCGGTACTTGTCACGATTTCATTTAGAATATAAGTGTTGACTGCGCCAGCAATCCTGGAAATATAAAATTCTCACAATAATATCATAAAATCAGTTTTAGATCTCTCTGATAGAATTACGAAAAGACATTACCATTCTCTTGCGTGTATTAATGATTCCAAAAAGACGGCATTATTTTGGTTGGCGGGACTGAAGGATACTTTAACTCCAAGAATTTCACGTCCTTCATGGGAAACGCCACCTCGAAGAAGTGTTACAGTATTAGGGAACCTTGTGGCTAAGGATCTGAGAAAGTTGTTGTACTGAAAATTATAAGTTAGTTGTGTGATGATCTCGTTTGTACTTTGTCAGTAATCATAGGCGCACAGAACAAAGGAGTGCCCTGTTCTATTGATCGCACACCTCAGTCTGACATGTTGTCGGATCCGCTGAACACGAATCTGAAATCAATTTGACGCCAGCACCCACCATTTTAAAGGATATGCTCCCAAATCCTCAAAAAAATGGGTTATTTGTGGATATGATTAAGGATTGTAATGTCGTGGAAGTAGCTGGTCCGTATACTGGATTCAGAAATCCTCGGTTAGGTTGATCGCTACTATCGATTATATACAGAAAACAAGGACGCTTAGTAATTTTAGATTTCTGTCCCAAGATAATGGTAATGATTTTGAAAACTCCCCAAATTTGCCATTTGTGCTTTGTACTTCCTTTCAGTTTTATTCACTGTGTGATTGGAACTGAAACATGCTTATTACCACTTTCGTATTCATTTTCGTTTCTAGATATGGGGCTGCTCCCACAAGATTACAATCCTTAATCATATTCATAATAACGAATAACCAAAAATCTTTTGAGGATTTGGAGGGCATTTTCTCGAAAATCGTGGATGCTGATGCCAAACTGACCTCAGATTTGTATTCAGTATAGGTCCGAAAACATAGCAATAAGGAACAGACCAATTTTTTTGTTTTGTGTTCCACTAGGCACAAAAATTAAGGCATATTAAAAAAATTACAAAATTTTGGGTGATTTTCAGAGCAGTAATTTGGAGGGAAATGATCGTAGAGAGAATAAAAAAAAGAAAATTGAAGCTTCAAGTGTCTATAATAGGATTATATTCGATGCAAAGTAATAAATCATTGCCTGTGAAGGGATCCAGTGCAGTACGATTTTAAGGGGTTTAGAAATTGAATAATTCCTTTATGCATTATGAAGGGATGAAGGGATCAGTTCGCGCCTTTCATAAACTATTTATTTTAAATGTAATTTATTATAAATCCAATTTATTTTTTGAATTGCACATTTCACCTCTATACACTCCACTGTTGTTTACTTGTTTTTTGGAAACAATCTCTGATTTACGACCAAGCTCGACAGGTTAGTATTAGACGTATAACCGACATACACTCGATGCACCCGGGCGACTAAAGCTACTACCAGAACACGCGTATGCAGCGGTATTTCAGATTTTACATTCAATTTCATGTTAAATTTGAATGTAAAAAAAGTGATCCATTTTACGCCTCCTAAAAATTATGACACGATTTTCCTTTAATCAAAGACCCACAATTTTGTGCTCTACTTTGCATCGAATACGATCCTACTGTAGTTTTCGGATCTGGAGTTTAAAATTTCTTACATTCAGCAGTTTTTGAGTAATCATAAGAAAATCAAAAAAAAAAAATTGCAAATTTTTGCTTTTCTTTAAAAAAAACCATGGACTTCAAAAAATGTTTTTGATAATTTCACCATAAAGTTCTTTTAGCTAATTTAATTCTCTTCAATTTGGACTATTTCAATTTTTTTTCTTAGTGCCCAGAATGTTGAAAATTTGTCGTATTTGGTAAAAATCAAAATAATAAGTAATGTTTCACTTTTTATTAATTTTTGTAAGTTAAAAATGTTTTTTTAGCTATAATACATATTTTCTTCACCAAAAAACGTTCATTATTCTAAAAAAAAATTCAAAAACATTGTTTTTCTAAAATTTTTTTAACATAACCACAGGCTGCACAAACGTAAAAAAAATTGGTTGATTTGACGTTGCAGACCAAAATTTAATATCGCGTATGCTTGTCTTCGTACCGCAAAACGTACGAAAAATTTTCTACGCGCCATCAACGTGGTAACTCTCAACCACCCACCTATGCGTCCCGACTTGAATCCCATTAGGCATGTTTAAGATATATTCGGGCGTAAATGACGACGAGACTATCCGCAATTACAAAATCACCATCAATTGACCCAGGCTCTTTTACAAACTTGGCAAGGAACTATGCAACGAGGCGTAGGCGGAGGCGGTGCATTAATATGCGAGACCGCTTAAAATCGTTGATCAGGAACAGAAGCGACAATACGCAATATGTATTATATTGTGATCTGCAACGTTAAATCAACCAAAATTTTTTTGACGTTTGTGAAGCTTGTGGATATGTTAAAAAAAACATTTGAAGAAAAGAATTTTTGAACTTTTTTTATATATATTTTTTAGAATACTGAACGTTTTTTGATGAAAAACATATGGATTATTGCTAAAAAAACATTTTTAATTAAAAAAAAATTAAAACGTGAAAAATTACTTATTACATTGATTTTCAGCAAAAACGACAAATTTAAACATTCCGGACACTAAGAAAAAAAATCGCAACGTTTTGAAATTATCAGGGTTTCTTTAGGACACTTTGAGGTCAGTATGATTAGTTTATTCATTATTTGCAGTGATGCCAAATTATTCATATATCTCTAATTATGCAATTTTTTACGTTTTTTCTAACCAACATTTTCATTCGAAAATTTTTTTCTATCAAAACCCAATAATTATGACTTGTAAAGAATACTTTGCAGCTTTCAAAACCCTGGTTGGATTTTCTGTACGACCATTATTTCACGAATAACTTTTTGCCAAAGTCAAACATTATTTTTTTGCTTTGATTGACGATAACTCAGCGACCAATAATCGGACAAGGCTCCGGAATAGCTCAAATTGAAGAGAATTAAATTATCTAAAAGAGCTTTATGGTGATATTACCAAAAAAAAAAAAATTAAGTCCATAGTCCTTTTTAAAGAAAAGCAAAAATATATATTTTTTTTGTTGATTTTCTTATAACTACTCAAAACTGCTTTTAAACTCCAGATAACTAGAAACTTGAAGCTTCAATTTCCTTATTTTTAATCTCTCGACTACCATTTCCCTCCAAGTTACAGCTCTTTCAAAATCACCTAAAATTTTGAGATTTTTTTTAATATCCCTTAATTTCTATGCCTAGTTATTACTGGGAAAGTAATACCATGACACATATGTACTAATAATTCAATCGACATTATCTATAAATATATAAAAAATATATTTTCCACTACTATAGGGAATTAATATTATCACCCTACATCTCAAGAACGTTTGTCTAAGACTGTAATTTGTTCATAAAAATTATTCTTCAAAATTTTAAATATAAGATATGTTCGATGCTTAAATTTTGATTTTTACCTCTGCAAGAGTGTGATAGCTAGTCCAACCGAAGCTTCCAGCTCTAGATTGCGATCTGAGACCTTCATTGTCGATGAGTTCTTGTACGTCCTCTATGAATACACTAGCATTCATCCCTCTGCTTTTCGCCATATTTTCTATCTCGTCAAACCGATAAGGAGGTACCATAAGATCTACTTCTCCACCTACTTTGAGGGGAGGACTCCAAAAATTGTATTCAGAAAGTTCTTCTGTATCCTCGAATTGTTTAAGGATGTTGAGGGTCTCCTCATCGTTAGGAATCAGTCTGTAGACTCTGAAATTGTCGAATCTGAGTTTTTCAGCCACAGAAAGGCTTACAGCCAAAGCGAGAAGGGCCAAAAGGAACTTCATCTTTCCTGAAACAATAATGCTAATGAGTTTAGTAAGACTCTTAATTCAGAATAAATACTCACTTCGTAAAATGAAGTTTCCAATAGCACTGCAATCTGGTCTTTACGTGACACGTTTATATATTGGAATCCAGGACTGGAGTTAGACCTGTATATGATCAGATAATTTAATGTTAATTTTCAAGGATTAGAAATACAATAATAACATAACGTAAAAAAACACTACTTATCGATAGTCAGTGGCAGAACTACTTAATCGATTATTTATTGAAAGTGAAACAATGTATTATGGATTATCATTTACGGCGTTTTAATCCAAAACGAAACAAAGCGTCGATTTTACTGACAACATTAGCTGTGTAATCCCAGCAAAAATTTTGGATAGCAATACGTTTGTGTACAGTACAGCACAAACAATATAACTTATCGCCTCAGACCGTGCTTTAAATGCTGGAAATTGGCAACCTAAAAAGGATGTAAAGTCTTGTTAGCCAGCATCCAGCAATAAAATTTAGCGTGGTAACTCTTCTACTCGGTAATAGGAGGCAGTTCTAACGGTGGCTTTGTTGCCAAATAATAACTGCCAAATAAATTTAATGCATTTAATTATGCAATTAAAGAGATATAGAACTTATCTTTTATTTAGAAATCATATTTAAGTTAAATGCTAAATAAAATAAATCAATTTAGAATTAAAACTATGAATTTACCTAATTAATTATTTATTTCAAAAAAATTAAAAAATGTAAAATTTTCTTAAGGATAAAACCTTATTTTTTTATTTAATAAAATTGTTGCAACATCAAGGTGTGGTTGATACGAAATTGATTTAAAAAAAAAAACAACAAATTGTAACACGAGGGGTTATTTATTTACTTATCTATCTACCGCTATGACCAGCTTCACAACGGTGTTAACTGACAAAAGAGTTTACTATTAACTTCTCGAAAGGGAGTTTATAATTATTATCATTACACTTTAATTAATGCGTGGGAACTTAGAAATGTTGTACGTTCAGAGAATGAATACCAGACACTTACCATATGTCGCTCATGTACAAGATAATCCAATGGTTGGTTGTATAGGGTGACACTTAAGTTGGAAGAACAAGAAAGAAACACCAAAACTTCCAGGGAGGGTTTCAATAATAATAAAAAAAACACAAACAAACAAAATAACGACACAACGGGCTCGAACAACATTATTAATTTATTTATTTACACTCGATAGCGTACCGAGATTCACGGTATGCGCGATCCATAGCAAAATTTGGAATGACTTCATCCATTATTAAATTAACCCGAGACTCTAAAACTAAGTAGACTGCTCAATGTGGAACCCAAGGAAAAACTGTTTGTTTTTTCGGAGATCTCTCTTGAATTCGACATCTCGCTTCGACACGCCCATTTTTTGGGTCCGGACGTTTCTGTTCTTATCTTATTGGTGAGCTCCCTGAATATTGGAACGCTTTGGTATAACTATACTATATTAATAATTACCTAATTTACTGGACTTACATTTATATAAATAATTCTGTGACTAACTGAACTTACAAATAACCCTAGCCTTCCTCTAGTTACTCCGTGTAGCAATACGGGACGGATTAGTCAATCTCATTTAATAAGCCTGGAGATCCGCCTAAAAAACAGCTATTTGATATATCTTTCTTTTCCAATTATTATCAGTTTAACAACTTATTTCAATATCTTGGAATTCCTACGTGTTCTTTCAAAAGCATTTCGCGCTTTATTAGAAATATCGATTTTTCTCTTTATACCAGATGCTCAACACATGGCCCCGACGGTCCAAGTGAACTTGTTAAAAAATACTGCTAAATTTAATGAAGCCTTTTCGGAAGGACGGCCTTGTGGCGACGCTAAACCTACTTGAAACCCTTAACTTTTCGACAAATTAGTGTTGACTGAAATATTATTCTTTTTGAGTTGGCCCATCCGTTCCGGGAATTAATAAACAAATTACCAGGCGTCCCGGCTTTTGTTTCAAAATCATCAATCAATGAGAGTTAAGATAATGCGTTCGCTCCAGCTGTTGCAATTATTAACTAACTTTTTTGTTTTTCGACAGACGGACTTCGAGTTCGAGGAACTTTATAATCCCAGCCAAAATTATAGACCCACGACCTTTTGCATTCAACGCAGAACAGACAATCAGAACCGGGGAAGTGGGGGAGATTTTTTTTAATTATTTTTTCGATTCAACTTTTTTTTATTTTTCTTTATTTTTTTTTATTTTATTTTTTTTATTTTTATTTTTATTTTTTTTTATTTTATTTCCGAATTATAAACACTTTTTTATTAAATGATGTCACACACCGTTGGTCCGATTTTTTTTTTTCGACATGCGGACGTTTTTCACTCGATCGATCGCCAATCAGTACCAAGGGAGATTTTTTGAGATTTCTAGTAATTTCCAAGGTACAAGCAAATACTGTTTTATTCTTTCATATATTGTGACACCCCGCTCTACCTCACCCACCGAGTGCTCTACTCAGAACCAAGAGGAGATTTGTTAATATTTCCAGCCATTTCCGAGTTACGAACAAAACCCGTTTATTTATCAGAATAATCCATTTTATTTTTTTTTAATTAAAATGGGTTATTCTAATGACGAAAAATAAAACATAGTTAAACTATATTATTCAAATAATAATAATGTGCAAAAGTTCTTAAGGAATAACGGCAAATTTATTTTGGAGGACGAATCCCGTCAACGAACACTGTAAAAAATATTATTAGAAGCCCCCATCTCAGTCCTTCAACAAAATATATTATTAAGTACCTCAAAATTTATAAGTATTGAAAGAAAAAATACAGGACGAAATGTTTGATAATTCTGAATATGTTTTTAAAGCAATAAATAGTAAATTAAATCATATTTTCAACTGTAGCATCACAATTACCTGCATATTGAAAATTTGTAAAAATTTTAGGTATTTTAATGTTATTTCGTTTTAAGGTATTCTCCTTATGTTGTTGTAAAGATTAATTATAAAAATCGTTGTTTGTTATTTCAACAAGGATGAATTTTAATTGTTTTAATGATTTTTTTACTTTAAACATATATTTTATGCTAGCAAATTTTGGTGTTAAAAGAAATAAAGGAAAAGTCGTACATTTGTATTTACAGTTTTTTTCTATTTTTAATTATTATTAAACCTATAAGAGGATGTCAAAATACAAAAAAAAAATCTGTATCTACATTCCGCGACGTACTAATAACCCATCTGGTATATTAAATAAATTTATCATCATCATCAAATATTAAGAAAATTATATTACAAGCTGTTTAAAATATCATTACGAATTTTATTTATCTGGAAATATATTTTCTGCAGTATTTCAATACCAAAAAATGAAAATAGTAGCTAATTAACGAAATTATAATTAAATAACCTAATCGTGACACCGCTGCAGAATATCATATGAAACTACATAGAAATTCGTTGATTCTTTAAAACATTTTTATCAATACCTACATCATACATTTAAGTAAATACAGTAACGCAAAAAAACAAATATTGATAAAAAAGTGCACAAAATAAATCCGTAAGTACGCCTGGCAACATTGCCAAAGTTATATGTTGCTATGATACGCGTAGGAATGCGGGCCGCTGCATTTAATTCTTCCTAAAATTCTGCTGGTGGTGTACTCTATCGGCAATTCGGAAATTTAAAACTGCTGGCCTATTCCAGTAGCGGTTTGGGGCGATAGCTATTTTTTCTGTATATACTATGAAGAAATTTTCAGCTCATGTATCAAGTAATAAATTTAATAAAATCTTTCTCAAGCCGGAAACTAGCTTATTTACTTATCTGCCAGTTATGTATACAGAGTGTTTCAGTTAAAACTTCCCACCTGGAAAATATCGGAATTAAAAAAAATAATAAAAACCTGAATCACGTCGATTTTCTTTTCAAAGGGGGCACGTGATGGTGTAAATTTTAATGTCTTGGAAGCTACCCCTTAGGCAGGGGCTTAAAATACACTCAAACTTTAAATGGCACCCTATCTTGAGTGACACCTCATTTTAAAGCGATTTCAATTCTGCTCACTACGACATACGACTTTTTAAATATCATTTAAGCAATTTTGTTGCATCAAATTATTAGTAAAGATGCTCCAACGTATTTTTTCTACCCCTATCAGAATGAATCAAAGTGTTATATCAGTATGTATTTTAGTAGCTGTTGTAGTCTGTATAAACATATACTCATATAACAATTAATGTTTGCTTCAAAATGACACAATCAATTTCATGAATTAATCCATCATTAATGAAATTTAATCAGGCATTATTTGAGTTGTATTCTTTGACATAAAAAAACAATTTCTTATCACTTCGCTGCTGCCAATTTAACTACAAATAGAAAATTTCCTCAGCACTATGCAGTAAATCCTTCAAGTGCATTTGATTAAAATTATCTGATGTATCTTTTATCGCATGGGCATATTTTAATATTAAAAATTAAGATATGCATCGATATAATTTATTATACAGCGTATTTCTGTGACTATACATAATTCAATATCTACTAAAGCTTAGGTATATCAGAATATGTGGAGCAATTTATATGTAATTCTATGTTTTTTTTAGTTAATAAGAAAGAGTTATAGATCTTAAGCATTTAAAAATATGCATTATATCTATATAACAATATTTTCTAAACAAGGTTTAAAAAAGTGAAAAACCGTATAAGCAAAATAATGTTAGTAAATGAAGATGTTCGGTTAGCTTATTAATTGAAAAATCAAATACCCAAGTCATCACTGAAGACGACGACACTGAAGAACAACAAAAAGTTTAGAATCATTGGAATTAATAATAATAAAGATTTATTTTTGATGTAACTTTTATTATTGTCAAATTATTGGCGACAGCACAAAAAATACTGTACACGCCACACTTAAAAAGTGTGCTCGCCGGTTCGTTATTTGTTGTGTGTTCTTTTAAAAAAAAGTATGTTGTTTCTGTTGTTATGAATAAAAATACTTTCATTTTTCTCTTAAAATAAATTAATTATTAGTAGAAAAGGTTAGGCATTTTCATTATTTGCTTATGTTTTAAACTTATTTATGCCCGTTTGCACCGTCTAAAATTTAAGCCAAGTTCAACTGAACAATTGATAGGTACTCGTACAATTATTCTGGACACTGTTGATATGTCCATCCCTGAAAAGTCTGCAATGGCAGACAAATGACCAGCACAAGCATAGAGCCGAAGAGTAGTCAGCAATTGTTGGATAGGAGATACACTATTATTCCTAGAAATACAAAATCATATTAAGAATAAAAGCTTTTTATAACTCCAAAATTCTGATTGCCAGTTACATCGTGTTCATGCCGACATGTCCAACTCCTCTTCAATTAAAGTTAGCAGACTAATGTGGTATCTTTTGTCACTCTAAATCTGCGGAAAAAAAGACTATGAAATATATATTTGTCAAGGAAATCCAAAATCTATAATTTCGTGAATATCAAAATCCTGACCAGGCGCGTCCCCGGGTGGCGGATAGGGGAAGCCATAGGACCTCGGTTCTATGACGAGGGTCGTCATAAGCAGGTCCACTGGGGCTAACCCCCTGGCTTGGACCCCAGCGAAGGCACCCCGCGGACCAGCTCCCACCTGTTTGTGCCGTGCGTGGCGACCCGTGTCGTCGGAGGAAGGGTACCTGGTGGTTGAGCAGGCCGTGCCTGCAACACGCCACTTCGGTCCGGAATTCGACTAGACGGGCGGCCGGGAACTAACCCACTCCCGATCAATCGGCTGTGCTGTCCCGTCAGAGGGCCGGCAGGGTGAGCTCTTGGGGCAGGGGGGCGCGTAGAGGGCTGCAAAACTAAGCGTCGATTGGCTCCGGCGTTCAGGCATGCACAACCCTCTCACGACGCCGTTCTGCTTCCGGGAGCTATACCCACTTGGTAGCCCTGGTGACTGCTTGCAACATCCCCTAGTTGGGCTCCGTGGTGGGTGGGGAGCCAGGTGGACGAATATTACCCCAATCCTACATGGATAATAATAATGCCAAACCCCCCGCGGCAGAGCGGCAACGCTCGCCACAGCCGGGACCATCGTCCCAAACTATCCCTCAAATGGGGGACAACAAAGAGCCCGGAAAGAAAAAAAGGGGCAGACGTATCTGTGGGGCTGAGTTTAAGAGGAGGAGGAGAGCGCGAGAATTGCAGCATCCTCCTCTGAACGCGCACCCACTCTTCTGGCGCAGCCTACAACGTCTGGGGTGCGTGGTCCTGCACGGGCGGTTGGCGGATCTAAGGGCTTGCCATCGTCTATGCGGGACGAACGCCACCCAGGCAAAAGTGGACCGCCTACAGGGAAGGCTGAGCACCCGAAAGGTGTGCCACCTTCCCAGGCGAATCCACCAGCTAGGAAGGGAGAGCACCCTCACGGAGTGCCACCCCACAAAAAGAGGAATAGGTCGGCGACCTCATCGGACACCACTCCGATGAGACACAAGAGGGCAAAACAGGCCCCCCCCACCACTTCCACATATAGCGATGCAGCCCTAGGTCATCTTAGGTTGCAGGTTGCAATTCTTGATAAGGACAATCCCTATGGGAAAATTCCCAAGGATAGGGAGTCCATTATCAAAAAATTACTGCTGGTGGAGCTGGACAAAATTCTTCCAACTCCCGACGTTACCATTAGACCACCTGTGTTTCGCTCGTGGACATACTCTGGTGAGATCATCAGGGTTGTCTGCGAAGACGAGTACACACGGACGTGGTTGACGGACGCAGTGGGAAGCCTGAGCCCGTGGGAGGCCACCTACTCGTCTTCGGAATCGGAGACGAGGACTTGAAAACCCTGGATGCGAGGTCGATGAAGATGCACTACATCTTCCAGTCCCTTGTTCTCAGGGTCAAAACACATAAACCTGCGCCGACGGCAACCTCCGGGCCGCTGGAGCAGATGGAAACGGAGGCTGGAGAGACGGAATTGCATGCAAATGTAGCCACCTCCTCAACTCCTCCATCTCTGGCGCAGGGGGACGAGGAAATCCACCCCTCCTCTTAGGAGGTTAGGAGGATAAAGACGATGAACTCAGACAGGCTGAGGACGGCTATATACACCCCTCGCCATATCAAAACCCAACCACTACAACACCTTTCAACATCTGATCTGACCGCCGTGAAAGTGGAATGTGTAGTCAAGGGCAAACAAACTGCTGTTGTCATCGCATCAGTTTACCTCCCTGAGAATTCGGCAACCCCACCACCAACGAGGGAGATGGAGGAACTGGTGGCACACTGTCGCACCCAGAAATGGGATCTTATCATGGTCTGTGCTACAAATTCACACCATGTATCTTGGGACAATGAAGACAACAACACAACGGATGACTGTATTAACGTTAACAACCTTTGTATAAGTAATAGAGACTGTGTAACTCAAGAAGTCAAACATTAATAGATGTCACGTTGACTACGGTGCGCATATCTAATGTAATCCAGAACTGGCATGTGGCAGACACTGCCTCAATGTCAGATCACCGCTGGATAAACTTTAATATTGATCTTATCAAAATTCCTCAAAAATCGTTCTGAGCTCCCCGAGGAACTGACAAGGATAAACACCTTTGTCACCTCCGGGAGAACCTGGCAGAGGTACAAGATCAGGAGCCCAGAAACAATGAGAGATTGAAGTACTCGTGAATACTGTACAATCTGCCATAAAAAGAGCCTTTATAACATCTTGCCCCCTCAGATCAGCTAGGCAAACCGGCGCAACCACGAGTTGGTGGAACCGGGAGCCGAGCGAACTGAGGAAGAAGGCCAGGATATCGTTCAACAAGGCAAAAATGACAAGACAAGACTCAGACTGGGAAATATACAAAACCCACCTGAGACTTTTCAAAAAACTGGTCAGGAAAAGACAAAGGGATGCATGGAAAGCCTACTGCGAAGAGATTGAAGAATACTCGCAGGCTGCTAGGCTATGTAAGATCCTTGCAAAAGAGAAGGATCATGATATAGATCTATTAACCAGAGTGGATGGCGTGAGAACCGCCAATGCAAATGAAAGTCTGGAACTGCTGATGCGGACCCACTTCCCGGGATCCACATTAGTGGAACGGGAAAATCTTCCCCAGACGAAATTGAAAACCCACCTGCAGTCTTGGATTGGGAGATTGCCAACCAAACTGTAACCGAGGACAAAATTAGATGGGCAATGCAAACCTTCTCATCCTTCAAATCACCAGGCACTGACGGTATATATCCAACCCTCTTACATGGGGCTTGGATGTTTTAATGCCGCATCTGGAGCGGATGTTTAGGCTGTGCTTTGCACACCTTTTCATTCCAAAGATCTGGAGGGAGGTAAGGGTTGTATTCATTCCCAAAACAGGGAGGTTGGATTATACCTCCCCAAAGGCGTATCGACCCATCAGCCTGACTTCGTTTCTGTTGAAAACGATGGAAAAGCTGTGTGAACGATACATAAGTGATAGTGTGCTTATGGACAGACAGCCACACCCTAATCAACATGCATACACTTCAGGGCGATCTACCGATACTGCTCTCCATCAGGTAGTGAGCAGGATCGAGAAATCTTTGGACAACAAGGAGTCCACCCTGGGGGGTATTCACTGACATAGAAGGGCCGTTTGACAAAACGTCCTTTCCCAAAATCAACTCAGCTCTCATGAAGAGAGGGGTTTCTTCCACCATTTGCAGATGGATATCAAATATGCTCACAAAAAGGGTTATACAAATCAGTGTGGGGGATGCCTCCGCGCGAGGAATTGTTGCAAAGGGCTGTCCGCAGGAAGATGTTTTATCACCACTGCTGTGGAACTTAGTTCTAGACAGTCTCTTGTGCCACCTCGACTCGGAAGGCATCTATACCATCGCTTATGCAGATGACCTCACTATGCTGATTAGCAAATTCGAAGGGATCCTTTGCCAAAGAATGCAAACAGCCCTAAGAATTATTGAAAAGTGGTGTGAGAACCATGCTCTGTCAGTGAACCCCAGGAAGACGGAAATGGTCCTCTTCACGAGGAAGAGAAAATTGGGGCCAACAAAGGCACCAACTCTCCTAAACACTACGCTAAGCTTTGCATCTGATGTGAAATACCTAGGGGTTACACTCGATGCAAAGCTAACATGGAATCTTCACTTTGAGAGAAGATTAAAAAAGGCGTATATATCCTATGAGCAGTGCCGCAGAACCGTTGGCAAAACCTGGGGCATGAAACCAAATGTGGTTATGTGGATATACACTGCCATAGTGAGGCCAATGTTAGTCTATGGGGCTGTCGTCTGGTGGCCGAAATCCTAGCAGACGACAGCTAAACAAAAGCTCAGCCAAGTACAAAGGGTTGCCTGTCTGAGCATAACTGGAGCTATGCGTACAACACCTACCATAGCAATGGAGGTAATGCTATGTCTGCCACCTCTGAATATTTATCTAAGAGAAATGGCTTTGACAACCATGCTTCACCTCGAGAACGTTGGCTTAAAACCGGATGTAGGATGTGGAGAAGTCAGAAGGCGCCTGTGGAATGAGGTCGTCAGGAAGACGCCCCTCCTGCAGGCAGACACTGACAGCATTTCTCCCCGGTTTACATTTGACAAACCCTACACCATACTCATTAAGAGACAGGAAGAAACCGCCCGTGGAGATGTAATTAGCGTCTTCACAGATGGATCAAAAAGGAAGGAGTATGCAGGTTGTGGAATATACTCTAGATCCCTGCACATCAGATATCAGACACGAGCAGTGCTATGGCAATAAAGAAGCTGACAAGCTAGCCAGGAGCGCATCGGGCCTCAATATTTTTGGACCCGGTCCCTCCAGTGTACTTCCGTTGTCGGCACTTGTTGGAATTATTAAGGAAGACACCCACAAAGAATTTATGAAACGGTGGGATGAAACAATCTGCTGTCGCTTTGCTAAGGAGCTCTTAGTGTATCCTAGCAAAGACACAACCAAAAAATACCTGGCCATGTCTAGGTCAAATCTTCGCCTGGTGACAGGTATTCAAACTGGACACTATTGGCTAAGGAAACACCTTTACAATATGGGGAAGTGTGAAACACCTCTTTGTAGGGGCTGTGCACAGGAAGACGAGACAGTATTGCATGCACTGCCGTCTCGTCAACAAGAGAGTCCATGTTGGGAGAACGCTAGCCTTCAATGGCTTATATTAGAGAGATCCCCCTGAGCAACGTCACCACCTTTTTCACTGTAATAGGCTCAGGTGGATTGATCTCTCTAATGGGAGGATGTACAAGAGGCCCAATGGGGCCTAAGTGCTGTAGCTTTGCTACCCTCCCCACAATTCCAGACTCCAGACTCCAGAATATTAAAATCATCCAATACATCAAAGTCAGAATCTGAATCCATTTCAAAGTTCTCAATCATGTATTAACACCACTCACTCATTCACAGTCCACAGAAGAAAGGAGGAAATGCCTATTTAAAAAAATTATAACTAGCAGCTAAGTGTTGTCAATAGTGTCAATTTATGTTTTCTCATTAATTAAGTTTAAGCGGTCAAATTTGAGGGTTTAAATGAATCCTATTGTAGTAATCCTTAATACATAGACTTGAAACGGTGCAAACAAAATGTTATATAATAATCTAAGTTCAGACAGAAATAGTGCCTTTGTATAGCAGTGCAGAAATGACATACCATAAGATAGGATGAATTTGGATGATTTTTGAGGTGTTTTGCAAATCATAGTTGAATTTTGTTTTCAAAAAATTTGAAAAAAATAATATATATTCTCTGGTGTCTTCTACTGATTTATCAAAAAATAAAATTGGGTATTTTGGTTGTACATATATATTTTTTTGAATGAAAAGTGTCCAAATTCGCTCCAAGGTGAATTAGGACAGTTATTTATTCTCAATTAAATACAGATTAAACTAAGGTCGAATTTGGACAAAATAATGTAAAAAAGTGTGTGTGTGTTTTTTACAAGTCCCTCATAGGAGAACTACGCAGTCGCTGCCGAAGCGTCACCAGGACCTAGAAATTAAGCCGCCGTCGAAGATTCAGTTCACCACGAGGCATCGTAGAGTCCAGTCGAGCCGTCAGCCGTTCCAGTCAAAGCTACGTCACCAGTAGGAATTGGTAAGATTTCACTAAGTCCAGCCTGAGGAAACTGCGCAGCCGCCAGTATTCGCCGTACGAATACAGCAGACAGGCTGCATTCGAAGGGTTAGGCTACCACGAGCCGTCGTAGCGTCCAGTCGAGGCGCCAGCCGCCCTGCCCGGAGATACGTCACCGCTGGAAATAGGTGAAAATTCTACAAATCCAGTTTAGACGAACTGCGCAGCCGCCAATCCGAGACGAAGGACTTAGGAAACAAACGGACTTTGAAAATTAGTTCATCTCCAGCCGCCGCCAACACCAGTCCAGTCCGAAGACCACTGAAGTAAGTTAGGTTCCGCGCATATTCAATGCGCAAGTCTCTTGAGGTAACAAGAGGCCTGACGAGATAATTGTACTGCAGACTTAATCCTGTTCCAGCATTCCGACCGACCAGACGTGTCCAGGAAGAGAAGTGCGTCAAGGTTTAGGGAACATAGGTAAAGACTTGGCTGCTGTCCGTGTGTACTAATCATATCTTGTCTTTTCAGTTATCCGCCGTACTACGACAAGAAAAGGTGTACTGTTGTCTCTGTCCGGTGCACTGGACCTAAACTGCGCGTTCGGCTTATAGGATGTTGTCTCCCCCTTTTCTGTCCTATGAGTTGAAACGCAGGTCGTACAGAACCGCAGGAATACGACAAGGAAGGGTGCACTGTTGTCACTGTCCGGTGCATTCGACCTAACATCGCGCTCTGCTGATAGAATGTCGTGTCCCATTTCCTTTCTGTTCTATGAGTAGAGACGCAGGTCGTAGTTAATCTTATTTTTCTTTCAGGTACGACGTGGTTGGGTGTACTGTTTCCGGTACTGTTTCCGGTACACTTAACCTAACTGCGCGTTCGGCTGATAGGATGTTGTCATCCTTTCCTCCTTTTCTGTCCTATGAGTTGAAACGCAGGTTGTAATTAATCAAACTTTCTTTCAGAGATTTTCTGCCAGCCGCCTGCCAGTATTGAGGAGCCCCGCTGTTAGTGTTTTATTGCTTTTGTGTAAAGATAGTAGCCAAGTCTAGTCTATAGTTATTGTTTGTAGCTTTGCTTTGCTAAATCGCTTCCTTCTTTCTGGTATCTGCACTACCGCTTACCGCATTAACCGTTTGCCTGTTTTACCGTTCCGCTAGCTCTGCTGTGCTTTGCTTTAGTCAGGTCACCGCTTAACACCGCTCCGTTATTTTACCGTTTTCCGTAGTCACCCCCTGTACATAACCGTAGCCGTTTATCACCGTTTAGCGATAGATTTAGAGTAGAATAGTGTAAATAGGTAGAATAGGACTGTAAATAAATGTAAATGACGCTCAGGCGTCATAGTGACGAACAAGTAAAATACGACGTCACAGTATATAAGAAGGTAAAATAAAACGTCTTTATGAAAAAATTAAAACAGCCTTATTTGGTCACATTTCAGTTTTAAAATTCAACGGTAGGTAGGTATTGTACAACTACATTGCTTCTGATTCTAAACTGGAATCTCTCTCTTCTCAAGTTTTTGACCCCCAGAGACAAAACCTCTATAATCTGTTTACGTTCTACAATACTTTCATCCTCGACTTGTGGTTATGTGAAAAATTCTTCCATTTTTGGGGAGCTTCTCATTTTCACTAGAAGTTACAAAGGGACTTGCTTCTTCCTCAGATGAGGAACAGCAGGGCGATGGTGGTCCAATCGCACTAAATCTGACTGATTGCCTATTAGCAATTTTAATTTTCTTGTCACGAGATTTATTAGATGACTGTACAAATCTTTTGTCTTCCAAGAAAGCCTCAAAAGTTCTCGATCAAATCGTTGTTTCATTGTCATTTTCAGATTCTGTTTCCGGAATCTTCTTCAACATAATTCTTGGGTCTAATGGACATATTCCTGTTGCTCTGAAACCTGATTTACTGTTTGTTTCCAATGTATTTTTAAGCAGTTTTGGAAATTCTGACTGGAATGCAGCCTTTGTGTTTTTCTTTCCATTCTGTGAGAAGTTTTCTCCAGGCCTTCTTCATTGGAGCAAAGTATGCCACATCTAATGGCTGAAGAAGGTGCGTGAAATTCGGAGGCAAGAGGACAAATTCGATGCCATATTTTTAGCAGTACCTACATGACGGTTTAATGGCTATCTAGTCCGCCAGATCTGGATATGAAGAACTTCTATGCATAAAGAACCTGTTGAAGAACTTTATTCTTTAGATTTATAAAACTATAGTACATTTTCCTACTGTGTGAAAACCCAACAAGCTAAACTACAGTACAGCTACCGAGAATATGTAATCTTTATGTTATCAAAACTATGTTGATAAAGTAGATTCCTGTTTTTGCTCCCGTTATATTAAGTATTAAAGAACCTACAATTGAAATTTTTTTATAGATTCAGATGAATGGATATGTACGATTATACACATTTACCCTAACAAGAAGAAAAATAAATGATTTTACTGAATTTAAAGAAAACTCTAATTTACCAAAGTTATGTGTACTTAGTTTACTTAACGTAATGGTTATTATCAAACCGAAATTCATAGAATGGGAAAACTAGGCACAAATTTAAATGAACAAACATTTATTATAACAATAAAAAAGAAATATAATTATTATTTAGTACTTTCATATTCGTTGAGGATGGTAATCAAAGAATCGAGAGTTTCTAGTGCAGTGGGAATAATCTGTTCAGCAGGCAGAAGAAAACCAAATACCCCCGTGTCTCGGAGTTCATAAGTGTAAGCCAGTGGAGTTCCAAATGTTCCTTTTACCCAATCCATACTTCCTCCGCTAGCAACATCTACAACAATAATTTATTAATACTATTTAAAGTTTATTATAATTTCAACGTATAATAATATAAACGTGTCTTGTATCTATGTAACTAAGTCAAACTTTTAGATTACTGTTTGGTAACTAATTCATAAAATTAAGATCGTATGTTGGTGTCCGGATAAATTCTTTAAATCTCATACAAATTTCATCAAGATTATGCAGGCATTCACTTCATTTATGGTTTCAGAAACGGCGAAGGAATGCCAAAGAGGAATCCCAAACAGACCTGAAGGAAAATATGAATTACCAAATACAGAGAGGAAATATACGAATCTAACTGAATTTGACATAACCCGTGTTTTAAGTATTCGAAGAAATCAAGGATTTTACAAAATTTAATGTGAATAATGTGATTAACTTTAATCCGAATAAAATTTGTTGGGAATGTTTTAATGTACAATAAGATATTTTATTTGCTCCCAAATACAGCAAATAGACTATTAATACACTGTTTTTAAGGGGGTAAGTACATTTTACCGTAGAAGTGGAAGTTACTACGTACAACGGGAGGTAAGTGAGGTAACTAATCTCCCTACGGAAAAAAAGCGATTTCGAGTTATAAATGCATATTATATGAACAAATAAATAGAAATATTTGATGAACATTACATTTTATTAATCATTATGAATGAATATTTATAGTAATTGTACAGTTATTACATTTAGTAGCATTTATAAAATCTGGATAATTATTCCCCTCCGTTTACTAATTGTCACATTTTTCTCAAAATGATTTGACCGCTCCATTTCAATCACCGGAGGCTCAATATCATCTGACTGTTCCATTAAAACAGCATGATGCGACGTACTACTACAACCTGGAGTTGAAGTGTCATTGTAATGTTGGCTATTTCATTTTTGTTGATGCTAATATCAACTCCTGTATTAGCCAGTAACGTTGCCGATGTTCTTCGGAATGAATGGCATGTATATGTTTCAAGATGTTCTAGTATCAAAAACTCTGCAATCTTATTAGGAATCATAGAAAGGGTACTCTTGCCGACAAGTTGGTTGTAACATCTACCTGCTTGATAGCGCATAAAAAGAGTGTTGCAATTTCCAATCTCATCTTGATATATTTCTTGAGAATTTCTAGGTGAGAAACAGAGCCCAGACGAGAAGTAATTGTAAACTTACGTGACATACCATTTTTAGAATCTGGAATTGTAACTACAATAATGGCATCGAAATTTTTTAAATTGACGTTGACCAAAGTAAGTTTGCATAACTCATTAGAACGACATGCTCCTGCAATGCCTACGATCGTTACTACCTTTATTAGCAAATATGTGTTATCAAATGCCTGAACGAGAAAATCGTTGACTTGTTCTCTTGTTTGACGTTTGACTTTTTAGGTGTACCTATAGCCGTCATTCTTACGTTTCAAAAATGCTCTCAGCTCGAGGTATTTTGATATATCCACGTTCTCCTCTAAGAAAATAGTTGACTTAATCATTGAGTATTCACTCCACAAACTCGCCGGTGACTTTAAAGTTATTGACTTCTCCATGGAATATACTAGCAGTGACATTTCAGAAACATCTGTATTTTTCTTCTGGCACCATTTTTTGAAATTTCTATATGCTCGTTCATAGCACACTTTCGACTTCTCGAGCAAGAAAAATTCGCAAGCAGCATTTGCTGCTTTTTCTATTTGAAAATCACTCATTTAGAAATAATAATTCAAAACCAGCAAAATTGCAACTTTTATGTATTATTATAAACACTTTAGAAACGACAAAATCCAAACAACCAAGGCACCTTTGCAAGATTTCGAATAATGTCAAAATGAATTGTTTAAAAAATGTCAAAAAATAAAACCTAATCTTTATTTCATGAACCATAAAGAACTGTGGGAGCAGATCAAATGTTATACACCACGCAACAGTTAAGTATAATTTACCAGTCTCGGATAATACTTACCTCCTTTATGGTGTAAATAACTATTTAGAAATAAACATTTTCGTTATTCAATGAATGACATTAACACGGGTTAAAAGTGACATTTGTCTGGGTGGAAAGTAATCATTTTCCACCCTGGTAAATGTCACTTTCCATCTGGATATATGTCAAAGCCAGAAATATGTTTTTTTCAACTTACTGTAAGATTATTCTTTTTACTCTAGTCATGATATTATTATTATTGAATTTATCAAGTTTGAGAGATTAAATTACTTTTATGTGTACCTAAATTAAAAATTAAACTTACAAATAGTTTCCACAATGTTTCCAACAACGTATCTGGTCCCGTAACGCCTAGCCAGTGATTCAGCTGCCTTGAGCCCAATTGGATACTGAAATATCGATCCAAAATAGCACCTAGTCAATAAATAGATATTGTATGTACTTACTGTTACATTATAGTTGTCCAGGTGGGCAGCAGTGTGTCCGTAAGGAAGCAGCAACAACTGAGAGAACGAATGGAAACTGATGTACGCCACAAACCTGTGAGCAATGATGGAAATAAAGTGGGATAGTGTTTTGGTGCTTGTTTCCGAGAAGGCTGATGGGCCGTGGTAGGTTTCCGAACAAGGTAGAGCACTGGAACCGCCACTGTTCCAGAAATATCCCCAGTTACGATTGGGATCGGCACCAAAGCACGACCCTCCGTACGGCACCCTTGTTTTACGCCACATACGGTTCTGAAAGGCAAAGCCGATTTTTTTTTGTATTCGATCCCAAACATAAAAAAGATTTTTGGACAATATACATTACTGTTAAATTAGTTTAGTGTATTATGACCATCTGAAGCATAAGTAATTAGTAAGTACAAAATCTTCACGCTAAAGTGTTAGGTTCGCAGTAAAAAAAAAGGAAAAATTAACAACATTTTTCACTGGGCATATATTTTTCAATAAAACAACAATTCATCGTCAGGGATATGTCAAATCCATCTTTTTTTCTAATAGAAGACCTATATATTCTGTTAAAACACTTAGGATCACAAATAGATTTTGGTGTTTATGCTAATGACATAGAAAGTGTAGTGTGTTAGAAAAAGATTATTATTAAGGTGCCAAAATTTTAATTAACTCATCAAAAAACAATTTTTGTCTAATAACAAAGCCACACAAAAAAAATCATATGGTTTTGACAAACTAGTATATAATATAGTATTTTGAAGCGCTGAATTCAAATCAACTTCCAGAATTGCGCTAACACGTCACATTTTTTTCTAACCTCAAAAAATAGGTCCAAAATAGCAAAAATATACGAAGTATGAGAAAAAACTACAAAAAAAATATTGTTCACATTTCTTAGCATATCTATACAGGGTGATTCACAACTTATCCAAACAAATTTGGAAATAGATGCGGCATGAGAAATGGAGTCAATATTGTAAAAAAAAAAATTTGTAAAATCCTTATAGTTTCTGAGAAAAAAATTATTGAATATAGCACATTAAACCACTACATAGCTGGACAACTGTAGTCTCTAGCGTCATTCGCAATACGCGTGGAGAGCCCAGTGACTCCTAATACTGAAATCCATCGTTGCGGTAGTTTTTACCTGTTATCTGTGGTATTTACATCAGTTTTTTAGTAGTTAGTGTCAAAAATGGCTTGCGTGTATAGCAACTCAGAGTTGATGGATATCGTTTTAATTTATGGTGAAGCAAGACAACATTTGTATTATGGTGAAGTATTTGTGTTATGGTGAAGCAAGACATCATTTGTGTTAGTTCGTAGAAAGTGAGTAAGACGGACCCAAATGTGTTTACACGTGAGTGGATAAAATTTTGAACAATTGCTGTTGCAGCATCGGGTATGTCAAATGATTTTATTATTTAAAAACACAAATTAATTTTATTAATAATTAATAAAGGCAAAAGCATTTGAATTTGCCGATATAAAATAGGTGCGATAAAATTCTATTTACATATTTCTTTCNCTTTTGTCCTGGCTGGGCCCCGCCGGCTAGGGCCCTTTCTTCTGGCGCTCTTCTTGCTTCGCCGGCTCGTCTGTGTAAACCCCGGGGGTAGTGTCATGTTTATGTGTGGTATGGTTGGGTAGGGTAGTGCGGCTATGCAGCCTGGGATGCGCTTTGCTAAGGTGGCCCTTAGGCTAGCGCGGGAGGGGAGGGGTAAGGAGGGTGGAGAAATAAGCAAAATCAAAACATATTTTTAGGTTGGGTCCGACTGAATACTTACCTGGTTCTATGTTCAGTGAAGAACGTAGTTCTGTGGTTGAGAGGGAATAAGGTTAGAATATAAGGTTAAGTTTTGTTGTTGGGAATAAATGGAATAAAGTGTGTGTCGTACTTTGCATTATTATTAAAAGAAAACCTAAAATAAAAGGCCAATATAACAGAAAAATCAACAGTGCCGTGCAGAAGTGTATTTTTAAATCAATTTCGAACTGACCTTTTTGATTTTTTCTTTACAAAATTGTATTTGTAAAGGTCCCCTGTACATCCAGAATTTTTTTGGATAAGTTCTGAATCACCCTGTATATAATTGGGCTCGCTGAATCCAAATCCACCTTTAGAAGTCATACAGCACACTTAATTTCCTTATAACCTCAAAAAAATCGGCCAGAAATCGAGTTTTGCAAGAAATGAATAGAATCATGAAAAATTTGGTATGTAGAAGTTTTTAGGTTCACTAATCACGAATTTGAATTCAGAATTGCAAAATTCAACATAGCGGGCCCAATATGGCGGAAGAGATTTTCGAAAAATCAACAGATTCATCCAGAATTGGATCCTGGTGGGATTTGGGAGTTGCTGATCGCGAATACGAACTCAGAATTGCAAATTCAACATGGCGGATCCAATATGGCGGATTCAATATGGTTGATTTTATGCATGAATGTATTCATCTTAAAATGGATGGCTTTTTAAAAACAGAAATAGATGGACCTTTGAATGTATGGATCTTCGGATGTTAACATAATCTTCCCCACCAAACCTAACACAACCTGCTCATATAAATCATACGCAACAGCTAGCTGACAATCACAATCAAAGTGCAAACTCTAAACCTGTCATACCCTCCCCAACTAAATCTTGCGCAATAGAAGGGCTCTGACGAAGCTACGAACGCCAAACCAAACATAAACTTCTAAATGCTACATAACCGAAAGGCCCTAATGAAGCTGCGAGCTCCAAACCTTACGTAACCTGCTCAACTAGATCTTACAAAATGAATATGTTGCATAGAATTTAGTTAGGCCGGTTATGTTAGGTCTGAACTTTGTAGATTGATTAGGAGGTTCATGTTTAGTAGGATTTACATGAGCGGGTTATGTTAGGTCTGGGGTTCGCTGCTTCATCAGGAAGTATCTTTTGTGTATGATTTAGTAGATCAGGTTATACATCCAAAGATCCATTATTCAAAGGTCCATATATTCCTGTTTTAAAAAGGCCATCCATCTAGAGATGCTTGTATACATCAAAATCAACCATATTGAATCCTGGCCCTCCATATTCAATCCGCCATGTTGAACTTGCAATTCTGAGTTCGTATTCGTGATCAGTAACCCACAAAACCCCCCAGGATGCAATTCGGGATTAATTTGTTGATATTTCGGAAATCTCGTCCTCCATATTGGATCCGCCATGTTGAATTTTGCAATTCTGAATTCAAATTCGTGAATAGCGAACCTAAAAACCCCTACATACCAAATTTTTCATGATTCATTTTTTGCAAACTTCGATTTCTGGTCGATTGTTTTGAGGTTAGAAAAAAATGAGGTGTGCTGTATGATTTCTAAAGGTAGAGTTGGATTCAGCGAGTCCAGTTACATATAGCTTTGCTAAGAAATGTGAAAAATATTTTTTTATAGTTTTTTCTCATTTTTATTCGTCTATTTCTGCTATTTTTGAATTATGTTTTAAGTTTAGAAAAAAGCGCAATTCTGAGAGTGGATTCGAATTCAGTGTGTCAAAATACAATGTGATATACTAGTTTGGTCAAAACCATATCACACTTTTTTTTGTGTGACTGTAATTGTTTTCGATTTTTCTCTGGCATTTTGTTCCAATTAAAATAACGCTACGGAGTTGCCTTTTAATTAAAACAGAATGATTCACTATCTTACATTTTTTGCTAGCCTAAACAATGAGACGTAATTAACATAATTACGTCTCATTTTGTATGCTTGTATGGAAAAATGGACAGGGTCTCCCACGGTGACGAGACATTAGACATATTTCAGAAAATACTTCGATTTTAATTTTAAAAATTTGGCCAATAGTGTTTTCGAACATGACCTTTTTAACTAAAATAATGTCGTCCACGTACGCTTCCGGTTATACCGGAAGTGTGCGTCATTTTCGTTATTTTAAATGGGGGCATTATTGCATTTTCGGATTCTACGTGAAAGAGGGTTACTTTATTAAATATTCCCTATATCTAGGAGTTATAGATTTCCTGCGGAGATGCTAGTACCTAACTCTTTTCAGGAGCGTGATATCAAACGGATTTTTGGCACTTGTAAAGGACATGTTTAACACTATATGGTATACCAACAAATTAAAACATTTAATATTAGGTGGTTCATTTTTGCTATTATATTTTGATAACTTCAAACAGCTATAACTTTATTAACTTAAGTCGAACACCTGTATTTTTTTACTCTGTCGTATGCAAATTCAAATTTTCTTTCAAGCCATATAATCATTGTTAGGGTTGCCGTTACTTCTATTAGAGATATTTGCAATTTTCTATTCTTTGGACAGTTTTTCTCGTATCAGACCTGTTGTCAAATTGGCCATGACCAGAGACGCTCCAAAAACAATTGAAATAACTTGACATTTGTCAAGTTAATTGTCAAATTATAGTTATGTCTGTAATAGTTTTTGCTGAAAATTTAAATAAAAATACCTAAGATCGATCCGAAAATGCAATAATATATAGGGTGTCCCATTTTAAATAACAAAGATGACGTCAACTTTCGATATAACTGGAAGCGTTAGATGGACGCCATTATTTTAGTTGAGAATGCCATCCATGCCCGAAAACACTGTTGCCCAAATTTTCAAAATTAAAATCTAAATAGTTCCTGAAATATGTCTAATGTCTCGTCACCATGTGACACCCTGTATGTGCAGGGGGATACTCATTTTTTTTTCATTTTGATGAAGAATTGAAGAAAATGTGAAAAATTAAGAAATAAAATATATATTTTTTTGCTTTTCCAATATTTTCAAAAGTCAGGGTCGAATCTAATAATTTCACGTGATTACTCTGCATTCATTCATACAATAAAAGAGAAATTTTCAAGATTAATCAGAACCTCCTAACATTTGTCCTTTCTGATGATGATTCCAAACTGTAACGTATTTTGTGATATCTTTTTCTACAGTAGGACGTAACTATTTACAATTATTATTATGTTGCGTATAAAGTTTATACACAACATAATAAAGTATTGCTTCAGCAAATTCAAGTTTTCAATTCTCATCAAATGAACAAAGCGCCCTATTCCTTGACACTCTATTCATTGAAAATACACCTCAATTTAATTTTAAAAAGAAAATCCATAAAAGTCATTAACAAAATACGAAGGCATATATTTTGTAATTATGTAATGTAGTTATTTATTTGTGGCATCTTTTTATTACTTTTTTACTTAACACCCTTTTTTAGCGCAAAAGTTATTGTTTTCTTCTCAGTGTGACAGGAAAACCAAATTTAATCAAAGTACAACATTTTCTAGTTCTAAGAAGACAGAGGCAATAGTTTCATTACACAATAGCATAAATATATACCAACAATGCCTAGTAAACAGCTAAAATCATTCGTCAGCCAAAGCCACCAGACATATACCGATTTCAGACTTATTAGTAATCATTAAAATTCAATAGGCAAGACAATATGCATTGAACAGCAGTGACCATTGATAGATGTACCATTCTGTTATGTCTCACCTATATTCATACTATAAGGTGTTTTCTAAGTTTTCTAAAATATTTCAAAGGGTGATTCTTCCAAAATACAGGGCATTGTAGTCTAATATTTTTTGTGTATTTTTTAAATATCTTAATAATTACATTCTTTTCAAACTTTTAACAATTGAACTGCCTATTAGAGGGCATGTTGTGATGTAAACTGAATGTAATCAACTAAAATCAATACTCTCGCTACTGATATTTTTAAGAGTGAATATTACTTGACTTAAAATGGCTCATAACATTTTCTTTTCGAGATTAGTTCTGTTCTGGAAAATACTGTTCTATTAAGAATACAAACATTGTTTCAAATTCAATAACATGTTTTAGGATTTGGAATACAAACTAGTATAGATTAAATGTTGAAAATAAGCAACATTGAAAATTACGAAAATTAATAATAATAGAGGTAGTTAAATCGCAACAAGTTTGGGAAATATAAAAAGAACTGATAAAAATTACTTTAGCGCCCTATATTTTGGAAAACAAATATTTTTACTCAACTTTTCTGAATCGTATTTTATAATAATAGAAATTCTACTGTTATAAGTTAAAGGTGACGCCCTGGCTGGCATTACGTAACATTTCATTAATCAATTACTAATTAAAGACCAAAGTAATCAAACCAAACTATGAAATGATACAAAAAGTATTACTTTTAAAGTTTAAATTATATAATTAACGCTCAGGTAAGGACACCCTCTTGCAAAAGTTGGTTCTGCTACTAGTATTTATATTATTTGAAATTGTGTGCAAATATGAAATAAGAATATACAGGGTGATCCATTAACGGTACGGGGCGTCTGTACATAGGAAACTAGACTGCTACGAATGTGGGATAAACAATCTATTAACATTGTACAACCGCTGAGCGAACCGTTAACGGATCACCCTGTATAAGAAGATATATTATTTTACCACTATATTCAAAATAAAGATTAAATACTTCTGTTAACAGTGAATAAACTTACAGTTGTGTGGGTGAAAACATATCCGTCAGGGTTGAAAACAGGGAAAACGTACCAGTCATACCTTTCAGCAAATCTACGGAACTCTGGGTCTGTACTTGTTAATATTTCATTTAAAATGTATGTACTGACTGCACCAGTAATCCTGCAAAGAAGAGTAACGAGTATAAAATTATATGATAAAATTGGTAAAATAAAATTTGAGCCTATCGTAAGTAGGAAACGTTGCATTAAATTTGGTTGTTATTGCTTTTAGATACACTACTTAACCTAGCTTTCAACTACTACAGTGTTACAAAAAAATTAAATTGTTAATCACTAGGCTTAGTGCAAGCGCAGAGTCTAACAGAGCAGGCGTAAGGGTCGGTGGCCTTCACAGCTGACTCGCGTTTTGAATTTTTCAGTTATTTACGGAACCTTGTAGTATAGTTTGCGTCGCGTCGATATCTTTCTTTTTTTACGTCTGCTGTAAATTGTATTGAATTAACTCTTTATAAATAGTAACATAATTCACATTAACAACTATTAGTTGGGGGGAGAAGGGAAGTAAAATGTCAAAAGAGAAAAGAAACCGACCGGAATTATTTCAAATGTGGTTTGACAGTGATCCCGAAGGTTACATGGACATACGTATTAAACGAAATGACCTGTTTTGTACTGTTTGTGAACGCATTATAAATTCTTTTGACAAAACTAAAGTGACAAGACATTTGAAGAGCCATGCCTCGTCCAGCGCTGAAGACTTGGTATTTTTCTATGAACTTACAGACGCCTTTCTTTCAAGCAATATTAAATTAAACAAACTAAAGAACCCCAAGTTCCGTAATTCCGTAAATTAGGATCACATGGACTATCTCTAAATGAACAATTTTATATAATGGATGATGTACAAAAAAATATATACGTTGCCAATAATATACGCCCAGTTTTAGGTTTGAAGTTTCCCTATTCTTAAAATTACCCGCTTTCGAGATATTTAATTTTTTTCAAAAAAATTGAGAGAAACAGTGACTAACTTCAAACCATGTGTATTTTATAGTAAGAAAGAAAAAGCAACAATATTTATAGGGGGGATAGCTAGACCTCCTAAGCTTCACATCCATACTTTCAAAGTGGCTTAATTGCATACAGGGTGCTAGAAATTTAATGCCGAGTTTAGTTAACTTCAAACCTTCATAAGTCGTTTTTTTAAATGGAACACCCTGTATGTTTTTCTATATTCTGATACACAATTTCATTTTCTTTCGAACGGTATCAGGGTTCCCTATACCTATCTCTTCTAGTTTCTAAGTTATCTACCATTTTTGTGTAATCACCTAAAATCATGTAATTTCTTGCGAGGATAGCTGTGGAATTTTTAGCAAAACTTCAAAACAAACAACTAAACTATCACCAGTTATTTATTATTATTTATTCACAGACGTTGCAATGGGATTCTAAGCAGAACATTTACAGTTTTTAACGAGACATATCCCAATTTTCCAACCAATGAGCAGAATAAAGTTAAGAAGAATTCTAAAAAATGAACTTCATACATAGTAATACACAATTTTGATTATGTATGTTGATAATAATAATGCAATAAGATAAAAAAATGACTTAAAAAAGTCAACAATGTTTAATATGAGCCCCATTAATAGCTAAGCACTTGTGGATTCTAGAGATAACAGCATCAGTCACCGATTTGCTATTTCAGCTGCAGGCAATTCATGGAAAGCTCTTTGAGCAATCAAATCCTATTTTGAAGCAACAGGTGTAGAATAAACTTTTTGCTTTATTACTCCCCAAACATAAAAATCTAATGGAGTGAGGTCGGGAAACCTCACTGGCCAATTCCACGGTCCTAGGCGTCTCATCCATCTATATTCAAACATTTCAGTCAGCTGTTGATCGATTCGATTGTGACAGTGAGGTGGAGCCCCATCTAATTGATACCAACACTTCCTTGGTTCGTCTAATGGTATATCATCTAGAAAATCTGCCACAACCGTTTGCATTTAAATTTTCTTCGAAGATATGGTAAGAAATTTGGTTATCTTTAACTAGACAAAAATCATTTGCGCTAAATTTATTTTGAAAGTTTCTTTCCCGGATAACATAAGGATTTTCAGATGACAACAAATGAGTATTATGTCTATTAAAAATACCTTCTCTCGTAAATTTTTACTCGTCTGTCCATATAATATATTGCAAAATTTGTGGATCTCTTGGTATCGCACTAACATCGTTTCACAAAATTGTACACGTTGCACGGCGTCACCCGGATGAAGAGCAGAAAGTAGCTTAAATTTGTATGGATGCATATCATTAATTCCTAGCATCCTGTGAATGGACGCTCGTGAAATGCCTAAATCATACTCTGCGGCATGAGTTGCTTATTCTGGATGAACATTAAAATAGGCTAGCATATTTATTACATTATCTTCATTTGAAGTTATTGGTTTTGGTAAAATTCTTTCTGCACAAATTTGATCATACTCTAGTTGATTTGCTAAAATTCTTCTTAAATTTTTTCTGCTCATTGGTGGTAAATTTGGATATCTCTCATTAAAAACTGTACATATTCTGCTTATAATCCCATTGCAACGTCCGTGAATGAATAATAAATTTAAAATATCAGCATTTGAATATATATTGTTTTCCATTTCTTATAAACACAAAATTAAACTGTCACTGCAAGAGACTAACAACAAAGTGACAGTTTAGTTGTTTGTTTTGAAGTTTTGCTAAAAATTCCACAGCTATCCTTGCAAGAAATTACATGATTTTAGGTGATTACACAAAAAATAGTAAATAACTTAAAAACTAGGAAGAGATAGGTATAGGGAACCCTAATACCGTTCGAAAGAGAATAAAATTGTATATCGGAATATAGAAAACATACAGGGTGTTCCATTAAAAAAAAACGATATATGAAGGTTTGAAGTTAACTAAACTCGACATTAAATTTCTAGCACCTTATATGCAATTAAGCCACTTTGAAAATATGGATGGGAAGCTTAGGGGTTTAACTATCCCCCCCCCCCCCTATAAATATTGATGATGTATCTTTCTTACTATAAAATACACATGGTTTGAAGCCGGTCATTGTTTCTCTCCATTTCTTTGAAAAAAATTAAATATCTCGAAAACGGTTAATTTTAGGAATAGTGAAACTTCATAAAAGTCCACCTAAAATAACAAGTAGAAACCAAAATTGCAATAATATATAGGATGTTCCATTTAAAATAAGCAAGATGGTGGTGACTTCCGGAATAACCGGAAGTGGTACCTACGTGGACGCCATTATTTTGGTTCAGAAGGACATGCCCGAAAACCCGGTATCCCAAATTTTCAAAATTCAAATCGAAGTAGTCTCTGAAATCATTCTAATGGGTCGTCACCGTGAGACACCCTGTATGTAGTATTATCTGGTACATATCAAGAGTTACCAGCAAATATATTAATATATAGTTCATGCCTCAACAATTCTCATACTGTCGTTGTCAACAGTAGACGTTGATCGGTCATTTTCCCTACACAAGTTAATATTAAATGATAAACGTCGCCGTTTCACTAAAGAAAACTTAGAAAATCACGTAGTAATATGTTTTAACTCCTTCCAATATGCCTCGGAAGTCTTGTCTCAACACTAAGGTCTATCGGGTAAGTGGTGTCATTTAAAATATAAGTATTTTATCCTCTACTTAGCCTCGCTCTTTGGTAATAATACTATGTTGCGACATATTTTCTGTAAAGATACTAATATTTTCATTCGTAATCTGACTACGGTCCTGTTAAACTCCTCGCCGCACTAAGCCTATATAGGTAAGCACAAATTTTTTAAATAAGAATTAATAAGACTTTCCTTCCACTTTTTATATAAGCACCTCTTTTCTAAGATGCGGGATGTTAAAATGATTTTGCAGAGACTATTTCTCAACCGGTAATTTTTTTATGTAATTATGATTAAACAAATCGAAGCACGGAAGTGATTTACCTTCCCATACTTTTCAAGGCATATCCATAATGTGTATGTGTACAATGGTATTTTGTTTTCTGGATCAAGCATATGTTTTTCAAATTTTCTGAATGCTATTAAAAATTTTATTTTTGTTTAGTTTCGAACTTCTTTGGACATGTGACAGGACATTTTTGGTGACGTTACGCATTTTTTTTAATTGGTGTCTGAAATATTAACTTTACTGACGGTTGTGGATAACGTTATCATAATTTAATACAGAGACTTCTACATTCTGCAGTCCAAAGTTTAAAATTGAAGAAAAAACATAATAAGGACAGATAACAAAAAAATGGAAAATTTCTAATTGCAAAGCTTATTCCTTTTTCTTTAGGACAACATTTAAAGAGGCCCCTAAACGAAAACGACGTAAGGAAAGTGCCATTATTTTCGAATAATCTGTGATTAACTTCTTGACCTGCTTGTCTGTAGCACTCTATACATATATTTGTTAATCCATTTTTTTAATTTGTCTGTTAAACTATCACATAAAATTGACATAAAATTTGCATAAAATTGAAAGAACTTACCATTCTCTAGCGTGGATTAAAGATTCTAAGAATACAGCGTTGTTTTGGTTAGCAGGACTAAAGGATACTAGAACTCCTAGAATTTCACGTCCTTCGAAGGAATAACCACCGCGAATAAGAGTCACAGTATCAGGATAATTCGTGGCTAATGATCTGAGAAAACTGTTGTACTGAAATCATGATGAGATGATATTATCTGTACAAAAGGTTAGGTCATATTTTATTAATTTCATATTTACAAATTATTCAAATTAAAATACAAAATATTGACACTTATCGATGACGATACGATGATCAATATTAGGCACTATTGCAAACTAGTTTATTCAACGTCAATGCTAGAAAGAAATTGTAATCTTTTAGTTTTAAAGCGATTCAAAATGGATTTCTTATACCAATAAATATACGCCTCATTCTACGAATAGCCAATGAAATGAACATTAAAAGCTTTTAATAGAACTTAATGTTAAACTAGAATAATTGTACTATATCTATAAACAAGAAATAAATACTTAACGCAAGATAAATATTGTAAATAATTCAGAATACCTCATCGTATGTGTGATAACTAGTCCAACCAAAGCTTCCTGCCCTAGCCTGTGGTCGAAGACCTTCATTATCGATGTACTTTTGTACATTTTCCATCAACACACTAGCATTCATCCCTCTAGACTTAGCCATACTTTCAATATAATCGACACGGTAAGGTGGTACCATGAGATCTACTGGGGTTTCTACTTTGATTACAGGACTCCAAAAGTTATACTCAGATAGTTGATCCGTGTTTTCCATTTGTTTAAGAATATCGAGAGTCTCCTCATCGTTAGGAATCAATCTGTAGACTTTGTAATTATCGAACCTGATTTTTTCAGCCAAGGAAAGGGTGACACCCAGAGCAAGTAAAGGAAAAAGGAACCTCATTTTCCTGAAACAGCAAAACGAATAATGTATTAATTTCGCAATTTATACATAAAATATAGACACTTACATTAAACCTGTAAAATTAAATTTCCACTGGCACTGGGAATATAACTATTGAGACGCATTTATATATCACAATTTAGTTGTGAAACTAATCTTAGACTAATCCAGGTCTTACAATTCACTTAATATTTTCATTTAAGGATTAGAAGAATACTGGAAGGAAATAAAACATTAAACAAGTTATCTGTAATCAGCGACAATCCTTGATGTATAATTTATAATATGGATTAGTGATTTCACTATTTTAATCTAAAATACAACAAAGGTTATACAAAAGAATTTCTTTGTAGGTATACAGAATGTCCCGCATTAGGCTATTGATTATATCCAAAAAAAAAAAAAAAAACGGGGTTAAAAGGAACTATGACGATCATGCAATTTTATTGCATGAATCGTTAAAAATTTCAATTCTGACTTTTACTCTACAGGGTGTCCCGAAATTCATGCAACAAAATTTGATCATAGATTCTTAAGACAAATTTAGGGGACCCGTATTTTTTATTTTTGCCAAGTGGCCCCCTCTTTCGGAGTTACAGCCCCCGAAGTCCACCCCTAAGAATAATCTTTTTTTTATATCTCAGAACCCTGTTGTACGAGAATCACTAAATTTGGGATTTTATGACATGTGGAATCTGATGGTGCTACTTTTTTGGCGGGGAACCCCCTTAAGACAATTATTCGTGGGCCCCCTTGTCTTTGGAGCCAAAAAAATTGGGTCGCATATTTAAATTTCTTAAAAGTTATCAGTCCACTAGAAATCCATTAAATTTAGGAATAATTTTTTGTCTCTTTATACTTTTTTCGTAAAACGCAATGTTTTCGAGAAAAATGTCAAAATGTGATCGAATACATATCGTAATTCGCTAATTTCCTCAAAAACATTTCGTTTCACGAAACAAATATAATGAGACAAACAAGTTTCTAAATTCAATGGCTTTCTAGCTAACCAATAATCTTTAAAAAAATCAAATTTGCGACCAAATTTTTCTGGTTCCAAAGACAAGGGGGCCCACGAAAGGGCTTAAGGGCTTAAGGGTGTTTTTCGCCAAAAAGCGTAGCACTGTGAGATTCCACATTTCATAAAACCCCTGTGGACCAAATTTAGTGATTCTCGTACAACATGGTTTTGAAATATAAAAGAAACTTCTTAAGGGCAGATTTCAGGGGGCTGTAACTCCGAAACAGGGGACCAGTTGGCAAAAAGAAAAAATACGGGTCCTCTAAATTTGTCTTAAGAATCTATGACCAAATTTTGTTGTGTGAATTTCGGGACACCCTGTATATGTATAGCTACTTCCCACCTCAAAAATTGAAATTTTGATTTTAAAATTTGTATTAGGACATTATTTGAGGTTATAAACAGATTTGTTTTATAAAAATGTTGTGTAAAATGATAAATAATGGTACTCTCTCTTGAGTATTTTCGTGTTTTTTTAATTTATGAGCACCCTGTATATCTAATCTAAGATGTTTGTATGACAGTCTCATTTTTTCGAAAGGATAAAGAATGACAATTTTCGATAAAGTCAAAAATAAAAGAGTTTACATTATTAATAAACTTTATTGTACTTAAATTCTCAAGTTTTACTAAATTATTTTATTAAAAAAAGTAAAAAAAAAATCAAAAAATCTTATTTTTTGCTTTCTTTAAAATTGTTTATTAACGATTTTTTGCATAAAATTTTCCTTTTACATTTTTTAAACAAGCCATTTTGATGAGAAATTCAATTCTCTACAAAATTTTTCCTATGAACTATACCGAAATTTTGCTTCGTTTTCGTGCTATATTTAAAAAACTGTAAAAGTGAATTTTCACTCACATCTTCAATTTCAACCTTCTAATTTAATAGCACCCCGCGGTTTTTTCATTTTTAATGACCCTTCAAACGTCTTATTTCCTTCCTTTTTTGCAAAAAATGAGAATTAAAATCTATAAGGATAAACGCGACCAAAAACGAAAAATTTTGAGCGGCCATATTCAGTCAATTTTCATCCAAAAAACTTTACAACCTCGTTTTGAAGGAAATTTTATCTACTTTTTTTTTCTATGAAGCAATCTATCTTTATTCAAAAAAATAACTAGAGCCAAGAAAGTAAAAAAAAATCAGAAAAATCAAATTTTTTGCTTTTTTTCAAATTGCTTATTAACGATTTTTTTGCATAAAATTACGCTACATTCCTATTACATTTTAGGTTCTAATTTTTTTTAAGATTAGGTTTTTTACCATTCGGGCTCCAATTTCTAACGTACAATTTTATTTTCTAGAAATAATTTCGAGAAAAAAGGCTTTTAATTGAACTCTTACAATATTACGGTGTAGAAAATAAGTGACTTTTCTCAAAGTAGGCTTATGTCAAATCTTATTGATGGATGTCTCATAAACAACGCATACATTCTTAGTAATATTTTACTCTAATTAACTTTATATCAAAATTTTAGTGATTCTTAGTGACTGTAGTTAGTAATAACTAATTACAGTCACTAAAATTTTGATATAAAGTTAAAGTTTAAAATATTACTGAGAATGTATGCGTTGTTTATGAGGCATCCATCAATAAGTTTTGACATAAACCTACTTTGAGAAAAGTCACTTATTTTTTACACCGTAATATTATAAGAGTTCAATTAAAAGCCTTTTTTCTCGAAAACCGTCCACATTAGGAAATTCTAACAAGAGTATATTATTTTTAGAAAATGAAATTGTAACCTCAAAAACATTAGAACTTAAAATGTAATTCGATAATTCGAATGTAGCATAACTAACGCCATCTATAAAATATACACAACATAATTAGACCAGCGTATTTGGCGTCCTTAAAAACCCCGGAATACCAAATTTATTAAAAATATTTCGCACCGTTTGGAAATTTTCGTGAAAATTCTATTTAAAAAATTTTATTTTGTCGCTCTGTATCTCCAAAACAAGAGAAAATAGACATATAGTTCATATGAAAAAAATTCTTATTTTTTGTCGTACTATCACCCCCTGAATTTACGGGAGGTCTTTCTGAGACACCCTGTATATGTAAAATACTTCTTGTTTTTTGTTCTACTCTTATTGTTTTTATTTTCTTTGTTGCTAATTAAAGACATGTTTAGTTTTTAAATATGTATTTAATATTACTATATCAAGGACTTCTGGCAACTTGCATCATTAACAGTATCATAGCAAGCCTTGTATGAAAACTTTCAATGGCCTCCTACTATTAACCAAGCAGTAAATTTTAAAATAATTGTTATAAAGCGTTTGTAATTATTATTTTTATTTCTGATCATAACATTTTAATGAAAATAGATAGAGAAAAATTTTTAATTAAAAGTTTATCGGAAAAATATGTTCTTTTTAAATATGGAAAAATACATGTATGTTACTGGAAAATAAATTTCATGACGTCATCAACACAATTTTCAAAATATCTAAAACTTTTTGGTGCAAAATGCACTGCAATCCAAGCCGCTTGAACTTCATACTTCAAATTGTCAGTAACATTTTTCGTTACCCTGTAATATCATTGGGGCGTCGAGCTAAAGGCACCCTGTACAGATTGTTCAAATTAAGAAATATATGTTTTTGTGCACTTCTTGGGACAATTCTTTATTTATTTAAAACAAGAACTTCTTCTATATTAATTACTGTCTCATAAAAAATATTAAGTTTTATTTTCCCCATGACAAATGAAGTTGAAATCATTTGTAGACATACGCATAAAAATGAATAATATTAAAGAATATTATTTCTGTAAAGGGTATAGTAATCATTCCTAATAATAATTTTGTCTTGTAAAGTATAATTAATGTAATACCTGCCAATATTTATATATGTTTATCTTTAGACATTTTGGAAATGAAAAAAAAGCGTTTTCAGATGATTTTCAACTTGAACCATTTGTATATGAGCCCACCTATGTGCGTACTAACATTCCTAATATATTGAAACTTTTTATTTTATTTACAGAGGTTCTATTGCAGGATAATAGTCTGTCTACACAATTTGAGACGTTCTGTATATGCAAGGGACAGGAAGTGTAAGGAACATTAAATATACAAATTCAGGCACTTTGCGATACACAAGAAAATACATATATAAATAATTCATAAAGCCTAGTTTCAAATGTAATTTGATTACTGCTAACCTAAAGGTAAGGCAAATAACAGTAACAGTGTGTTCTCAAAAGTGTAAAAATTATATCAAGTCGAAGTAAAACTGAAAATAAATTGTTCAATTTCATCGATATACGAGACAAAAATATTTCTCCGTAACAGAATAAGTACTATAATTAAAAAGTAGTAATAATCATTAGCGGATTTTTTCAAAATTAAAATCACACCGCCATCTCCAGGTGGAATTATAAATAATGTGTTCATTGTAAGAAAAATTACTTCTATATTTATAGCTAATAAATCTATATTTTTTTTTGTTAATTTTCTTTTTAGATGCTTATCATATATATTCAAATTTTTAGCCACAAAATAAGATTAGTCATGTTCATATGTAAAAGAACAGTCAAGTGATCAAGTGATAACAAACAATGACAATTTATAGCCGTTTTATCAGCATATATTTGTATGGATTTAAAACGGATTTATCATAATGCAATGCAATATCAGTAACTAATCTAGTACTAACAGTCTTAAAATTAATTGTTGTAAATAAGTCATTCTTAAAAATGTGATATAGGTACTTCATATACTCGTATCATCAAAATATATACAGGGTGTTAATACACACAATAAATACAATACAATAAATTCAACAGACGATTAATCTTAAATACCCTTTACCCAATTTTGTTGTAATTTGGTAGTGTTATTTGTAGTGTTAAGAGGCTAATTTTACCTTAATTTGATTAGATTTATTAAGTCCAGCGGCGTCCGAGCGGTACCTTAGCGAATGTTTTTGACAAAAAAAATGTACGCCACTGACTTTTTCGTAATTTTTATATATATTTTTTAATTAAGCAACTAAAAATACAACTTTTTTATCACTCGAATGTTTTCGTATCTTGATTAATTTTTGGAGAACAAAATAAAATCCACTTAATTGCATATCTCTGGACCACACAAGAAATATAAGGAAGAAATAGGAAATAATCATAAACATATTCGTTAAGGTACCACTCGGGACGCCACTGGACTTAATAAATCTAATCAAGTTAGGGTTAAATTAGCCCCTTAACACTACAAATAACACTGCCAAATTACAACAAAATTGGATAAAGGGTATTTAAGATATTTACGAAATAGCAATTTTTTATAAAAGTTTAACACCCTGTATCTTGAAAACGAAGCATCTGCGAATCAATGTTTATATGAACTATTGAATTTATTGTAAATACTTAATTAACAAACACCCTTTCTTTGTAATTTCGTAAACACACTTTCAATTTTCATAACGATCGGTTCATAACTTTTTGAGCTAGAGTTCCTGCGAGTCAAATAATTACCGTTTGGACAAGAAAGTGTTTGATGATTTCCGAAAACTAGAAATAATATACAGTGCGTTCATGTTGAAAGGAACTAATTCGTTTAAAATTCAGGTAATTATTTTGTGGAAAAACGCTCGGAAACGTCGATTAATATTTTTAGTTGCGGATTTTTTGACAAGAAAATTGTATACAGGGTGTCTCAAGAAGAACATAAATACAGCCATCATTGATTTTTTTAAATGAAACATCCTGTATATTATGTCATTTTTGAATTGTATGGTAAATATAAAATATCGTCTATTCGTTTATTCGTTTAGTTTTTGTGCTACTTTTAAAGAGATTTAATAAATTTCAGCATTTTCGAAAAAACCGTCAAAACCGCCATCAGCGCTTTCGCACTGCGGCGCGCGACAACACCAGGGACGGCTTTATATTTGTTTAAACCTTTTACAGACAACCAGTTACTTAATAAAAGTTGCTTATTTTCGAGCCCTTTTCAACGATCGCACTTATTTCAGAAACACACTGTATATGTACACATTTATTTAGCTCCAACTGATGAGTCGAAAGTCATCTAGAGCGTCAAAATCCTCAATCAGCAAACGTATGCGTATAATTGTGATTTGTCAGGTAACTGCACATGAACGGTTATTAGCTTTCATTGTGAAGCAAGTAAAATGAAAAAGGAAACGCAAGTATTAATTTAAGAAAAGAATTTAGTATTGTGACAACTATGAAACATAATCATTTAGTACTTCCATATTCCTTAAGCATGGTAGTCAAAGAATCGAGTGTTTCCAGCGCGGTGGGAACTATCTGGTCAGCAGGAAGGAGGAAGCCATATTCCCCTAGGTCACGAAGTTCATATGTGTAAACGAGTGGCGTTCCAAAAGTACCTTTCACCCAGTCCATACTTCCACCACTGGCAACATCTACAATTGTAACAAATTTATATTAGGTCTTTTTATAAAATTTAAATGTAGAAAAATTATTATGCTTCCTTTTAAAATTCTACACAAATAGCTCGATATTCTCGTATTATATTATATAATAGTAAATCCACAATAAATATACGTTAGAATCAATTTAAAGCTTCTTAATTTTGTTCAAATATAATCAGGAATCGACAAAAGAAAAATTTTTCATGAAGTGTTCGTAAAGTAGAAAATTAATTTGAAATAGAGGAAATGTTTCCATAAAGAACTAAATAACTGGATAGAATAAGCCAGGAAAATTAGGTAGAAAAAGGCGATTACGAGTTTTATGCTTTGAAGTGACTGATTTCTGTTTTATAAGAAGTTCAAACTGTATACATGAAGATATACTGTACCCGTAACCTCAAATCGCTGCACAGTATTAGTTATTAATAATAAAAACTGCAATTTTAATGAAAAATTGCGTTTTTTGCTTGTATCTTTGTTCCTTTTGGTCGTACAGGAAAATGGTAAAATACTTTGGACTCTGTCAGTTGAATAGTTTATAAGTTAACGCCAGGTCAACAGGATAATTTTTTAGAACACATTTTTTCCCGTAGACTTGACGATTTAGGTACTGAAACTATTCTGTATTGCAGTCACGACGATATTTTTTTGTCGTCACTCATAAATAGGCCTTCAACTTTGGTGGCCTATAACTTCGTTGTTTATTGACGAATCTTGATGGTTTCTTTTTTAAATTAAAGGTCTTTTCATGCTCTTTTCAAGCATATAATAATATGTGGCAAAAGTAGTCACGCACTCGGCATAATTAATTTTGAAACTAAGGGGATTTAAAAAAAATCTCCTAGTTGCAAAATTGCGTTTCAGTGAAAAATAGTAATGAATTATGTTAAAATATGTTGAAATCTTCTACAGAAAAATCAGCGTCATAGGCAGCGCTCCGTGTCCTGTAGACCAATTGTTAATTAATTTGTTTATAAGGCCATAACTTATAAACTATTCAACTGACAGAGCCCAGGTTTCGCACACCTTATTTGTCAATGAATAAATACAATCTGAATACGTTTCGACAAAAACAGCATACTGTGAAATTGTTTATTTAACAAAGATACAACCAAAAAAAGCGATTTTTCATTAAAATTACGGTTTTTATTATTAATAACTAATACTGCGCAGCGACTTGAGACTACGGGTATAGTACATCTTCATGTATACCCTTTGAACTACTTACATGATGTAATGAACCTGTTTTAATTTTGATTTTTATTAGGTCTGAATTTAAAAGTATTTATTTTATTTCGGATTATTTTACCCCAGCGGCGAGAATTATTGATTTTTCTACATATATATCAAATATCCACTCGCGGGTCCGACCGGCCGATACCCCACTCTGACAAGCCGTTGGTCACGTGGAGGTCCCACCACGACTGGTGTCAATCCGGTGGGGATTTAGGCAACAAAAGTCCTCGACATTCCCCGAAACCGACAGTTCGTATCCAGAACTCAACACCGAATAGACGTCCACCGCCAGCAAGAACTCTCCACCGAAGCCAGCCCAGAATAACCAGTAAACCTAGTAAGAACTATTTTCCTTATTATTATCCGTTCCAACCGGGTACAAGTCCGAAAAGATTTGTACACTTTAAGTGTGGAATTACTGTGGGCCCGAGAAGAATATTCTTGGTAACCCACACACCAATTCCACCGTCCGTCTCAACCCACACGACAGTGCAATCGTTGGATTCGGCGTGTTAAACCCAATCCTGACGAAGCCGTCGTGTTTACTACAGCGTTGCTTGGTGTCCCGCACCTTGATGTACGCTGGGTAATAGGGGATATGTGAACCAAGACCTAGAGGTTCGGCGTGCCCAACCCAATCTCCGGGTCGTTCCATATAGTATCCGTACGCTTCTCCCTGGTCGGCGTGTATACCCATCAGACCGAGAAGCGTTGTATACAGAGAGTCCGACACCATCGGCCACCAGGACGTATACCGCTTAAAGGCTAGTACGAATTGTAAGGCGAGATACTCCGAATCCCGTTTCACCATCCTTTCTTTCCGCCTTGCACCGCTTGAGCTTTCTTCGCTGGTTATTACCGCTTACCGCATTCCGTTACTAATTTTGCATTACTTGCTAGGCCATCATACCGATATTCGACCGCCCGCCTGTTTAAAATAAGTCCGAAATAACTCCGAATAAATTTTGGTTTATTTTCAGAATCAGCGGGGACCAGTAAAAACGTCTATCAATATTTTAATCAGACCGTCCAAAATCACCTTTTCCGTTGTACATAAAAACCGTCTACGATTGTAGAACAATAAATATTTGATTTCGATCCCGTTCGTAAATATTTATTTCTTTTCTAAGGTGATAAGCAAAATGGTAAAAAACCAGGGGTCATAACTTTTTAATTTTGTCTCTTTCAGTCCGAATTTGTATATAATTATTGTTAAGAAACTTGTAAATAATTTCAGCCGTTTAGTAGTGGGTAGGGATAAAAATTGACACTATTTGTAATTTGTATTTTGTAAATAAGTATTAATATTTTCCTTGTGTGAATAAATCTAGTAAAACTTAATAGGTTTATTTCTTTCACCGTCGAGGTAAAACGATAACATTCCGAACCAGCAAAAACGCTGATATCGTTTTGTAGAGCTCCCGTTAAATTTCATAGTTAAAATAAAACTACACTGAGAAAACTACTCTCTGCCGAACTCTGCCGTTTTCTCCTAAAAGAAATTCATTGACCCCTGGAATTAATTTTCTTCACTGTAGCTACCTGTGCACTTTACTCTAAACCGAGGGTAAGGGATACGTGGAGTTTCCCCCACGTCATATTTTGGGAAACTGGCGCCCGAGGATAAAACCGAATATTTAAATTATTAACTAACGTCATCGTTTAGAGTCCAGTCCGAGGAATATAAAACCGTTCCGAAAAATTAAATTACAGGGGGTGTACACACAATAGTTAAAAGTAATAAAAATTTACACCGAACCATCCGGAAAGAGAGAACCGAGGAAAAGTGCGTCACAATATAAAACAAAAATCAGTCACTTCAAAGCACAAAATGTCTTCAAGCATAATTTTCCTGGCCTAAGAAAGAACATGATGCTATTCATTTTGATACTCATGTCCAAATTGGTTTACAAATACTACAAATTGAATAAAATATTTTCTTTTGGCCCTAAATATACACTAAATAATATAAATAATTCAAACATTTGACCAAGAGAGAAAAAATAAATTAATGTCATCAAGTAAAGGGTTATTTTACCATGCTATTAAAAAATGTTGACTGCTTTATAAATTTTAAATATCAAAAAATGACTGAACAAATCGCACTTTTTTGGGTATGATTTCTTCAAATAACTATTTAAATTTTTACTTTATGACAACGACTTACTTATATAGAAAGAAATTGCAGACATTTTTTCACGATTAAAAAAAAAGCTTTTCTATGACCTGGAGCATCGGCTCTAGGTCATAGAAAAATATTTTTTATTTAAATTCGTGAAAAAATGTCAGCCAATTTCTTTATATGAAAGTTGTTGTCATAAAGTAAAGATTGAAATATTTATTTGAAAAAATATACCCAAAAAAAATTCGAGTTTTTCATCCTTAAAATTATTAAAATCGTCAAAAATTTTTAATAGCATTGTACACAATTTTTTACGAAGAAAATAAACTAAAAATCGTTACTGTAGGGTTATACGCTGAGAAGGTCTAGCCAATTTCCGAGAGCGCCTTTTTTAAAAAAATCAATAAATCTCGAAAAATAATAAATATTTTTTAATTTTTCAAAAATGTGCTTTTTGGGAAATGGCAAGTATGGGAACGTACACGTAAATGAATTACAGAAGTAGAAAGAAAAGAAGATTTTTAACTAGTTTTTCAATATATGTCGAAACGTAACAAAGTTATCGGTACGTATAAAACGTCAGTCGATTAAAATTTTTCGATCGGAGCTATAGTTTTTTAGTTATTTAAGAAAACCCGTTCTTTGCAACTTTGAGAATTTTTTTGGCCCTATTCGCCATTTCGGATCGAGTTTAAAGAACAAGAAACTCAATATAAAATTTAATTTCTTATCGGTCATATTTTTCTTGTCCAGGTAATAATTTCTGCAAATTTAACATTAGGCTGTCACAGAAAACTTGGACTAGAAGTGAGTGCGCTCATCCGCATTTATTGCACAATATACTATTTAATTATATTGACATCCTGTATCTCGAAAACAGTTGAGATTTCATAAGTTTGTATGACAAAGTGCCAATATTATTCGTTGTACTATCTGCTCCCGAAGTCTCATAGATTAAAACTAAGACACCCTATATACATCCCCAGTCTAATAAACTTTTCCATACACAATATTGTCAAAAGTCAGCGGGTCGCTTGATTTTTCGGCGAGCCTTGGCGCGGCGGAAGGGCGGGGGAAGCGAACGACAGCGAGTCCGAAGAAAATGACGATAATATTTATAAAATCAAGCGACCCATTGACATTTGACAATATTTCTTATGCACTTAACATATTTCCACAAATAAAATATTTTTATCTGGGAAAGTACTCGGGTTGCCGGTTATGACCGGTGTGAAAACAGCGGCCAAAGATAGCTGCCAAAACCTACGAACTTACCCGAACGGCCATAGACGTACGTACCAAGAGGCGCGAGAGATACGAGCACAGCGCATGCGCA